>NC_083225.1:20259617-20367117 GCF_032191835.1 Heteronotia binoei
TCCTCTCTGAGCCAGCTGAATGCAGCCCTCCCATCACCCCCACTGATGAGCAATGACCCCAAACCTCCCACTCTTTTGCAGCAGGTGAACTGGAGCAGAAATTGGAACATCATGACTTACAGCTCCCATGCTGCACCACAACAGCCCCACAAGTCCCAACCCAAAGCATATCAGCGCATGAAGATATCGCATATCGCTTTTAATGAAAGCTTTTCTGTTTTGAACTAGTTCAGGCTGTAGGTGAAGAATCTCCTATTGGGGGGGAGGGGACTAAAATATTGTTTGCATGTCGAAAGTTAGCACATCAGGAAGAAACCTGATCTTCAAGCCCTGTCTTTCTGTTTTTGGGGAGTTATTAACATGGGAAAGCATTCCAAGATATAAGACCCTACCACGCAGTGTTTCTGCATTTCCAAACAGTGTACAAAGGACTGGGCTCTGCGTGTCAGGCACTGGCCAGTTAGTGCTTTCCATTGCTGCCCTAGCAAACTCCTGGGTGCTTAATAGACTCTGCAAACTTTTGGTCACATCTTAAGAAAGCATGAAAACCTGGAAGACTTCTCCCATGTTGGGGTCATAAAGATAACCTTCGTATTTTTTCTTATTTTTCTTATTTTTCCCCCCCCTTCTTTCCTCTTCATCTGTCTATCATATGAACATATGAAGCTGCCTTATACTGAATCAGACCCTGGGTCCATCAAAGTCAGTCTTGCCTACTCAGACTGGCAGCGGCTCTCCAGGGTCTCAAGCTGAGGTTTCTCACGCCTACTTGCCTGGATCCTTTTTAATTGGAGATGTGGGGGTTGAACCTGGGACCTTCTGCTGACCAAGCAGATGCTCTACCACTGAGCCACTGCCCCTCCCAACTCAACTCAAGCCATGCCAAAAATATGTGGGCAAAGATTTTTTCCCCCCCAAGAGGGGGCTTACTGAAATGTATGCTCCATCCCTAACACCCCTCAATTGTAGCCTTTCTCAACCATGGTTGTAATCCACAGTCCCAGCTGTGCTCTGTTCCAACAAGGTGTTCTACACAATATTCACAGACAATATTTTCCTTTATGAGAAAAATAGACAGACATTTACAAGAAGCTCCCCCTCCATATTATTCCTGTGAGAGGCCGCCGGGGGGGGGTATGGACGGGTTGGACGCCACGGAAGGGCAGTGATGCTCAGCAAACTCTTCCCTGGTCCACGTCCCTTCAGGCAACTGATCTGTGGGATCTTTCACTGGCACTGGGAGAGCAGCGACTGCTCCTGGCTGCTCTCCCACATGATTTAAATTGCCTGGGAGGGAGGGGGCCTCCCAGGGGGTGCCCAATTCAGGGCACCCCCTGGGCCTCTGCCCTAGGCAGTCACCTAGGGTCATCTAGCGGGAGTGCCAGCCCGGAAGGTGCCACAAGAGCGTCTTCATTTGCTTGGTTACTTTTCTTGCTGAGACTCAAGACAGGTTACAGAGTTAGACGTTACTGCAATAACAACAGCAGAATATGTGCACAAATGCTGTCATTAAAGCCAAAGTTAAAGCTATTCTTTCCTACAACCATAACAATTATTTTTTTACATTGACTTAAGCCTCTGAGGATTTCAGGCAATGAGATGTCAGAAAGAGTATTTTCTAACACAACGTTCTGAATAGTAAGGGCTAGAAATCTGCTTCAGGAAATAACACAGATCCGCTTCAGAAAATACATAAAAGCAGAGGACCCCGGGGTGAATTTACAGCACATTTCTGAATGGGGAATATTACCATAATTGAGAAGGAAGGCTTTCTAAGGTGTTGTTAAATGTAGATTCTACCACTTGGAGGCATATTGGCATTCACGACAAGAAAGTTCTTCACCGGAGATTGACAAAGGGAAATCACTTTGTTGTGAGGAGAAGCATAACGGAGAGTTGCTACGCGGATGAGAGAGGGAGTCTCAAAATGGAGAATGAACATGAATTTGGTTAAACAAAGTTTGAGTCCATGGGTGCCTCTTAAGACCAACAAGGTTTATTTCTGGGTATAAGCTTCTAAACTGGGTATAAACACGCACACACAAAAGCTTGTGCCCAGGATGAAACTTTGATGGTCTTCAAGGTGCCCCTGGACTCAAATTTTCATCTGCTGCTTCAGATCAACATGGCGACCTACCTGAACGAATTTGTACTGTACAAATACATGAGGAGGACAGGATAAGAGAAGGGCTGGTTCAACGGTTGGCCTACATCCAGGATGCCACCAACTACAGCACTCCCACAGCAAGTGTTTCTTTTTTTGCTGATTAACATTTAAGGACATGTGGATCATGAGTAGAACATGTTGATTCTTGAGAGCCCTGCTAGGTGTTCCTAGTGGGAATGGAGAGACTCTCACATGTGACAAACCTTTCTAAACGTGACCGGTTGTGTTTTCAACAGCACCCCCTGTAGTGAATGCCATCTGCATATACAGGGACACTGAATTACCGCCAACGTGTGACCTGTATTCCTCCATCACAATACATGTGATGTATTCTTCATTCATGGCTCAATGCAGCATACATGGCCATTTTGTAGAAAAAGAGCTGCCGGATCTCATTAACACAACTCATTTGCACAACTCATTTGCATATGCCACACACCCTTGACACCACCGGAAGGTGGACTAAATTATATCACCTTTAAATGCTTCTTGAGTCATAACTGGCATCATAAAACCTTATTCCCATCATCCTTTCAAAATCACTTTCTCCTAGGTGGCCACAGTGGCACGATGAAGATTTCCATCTGTCTGTTTGATATGTTTTAGTTAATTTTCCCCATTTTTTTGTGGGGGAAAATATTAGAAAGTTTGTCAAATCTTAAGAGTTCAGCAAAATTCTCACCGGGGGGTGGGGGGTGGGTTGAACAACAGAGCACAGAATATTGGGGAGGAAGGTTGAGAAAGAAAGAGCACAATAAAATTTAAAGGTTCTGGAGCTCCGCTCCTGTGAACTCTTGCCCAAAACAAGGCCTGCCCGGAGCCCACAGGACATTTAACATCCCAGACCTATTTAACTTCTGCAAAGGCACTGCATCAGGTGACTGCCAACCAGTGAATAATGGGCATGCGCTACTTGACTCCTGCTTTGTTCTACTGCTTCAGACCAACACGGCTGCCCACCTGGATCATAAGAACATAAGAGAAGCCATGTTGGATCAGGCCAATGGCCCATCCAGTGCAACACTCTGTGCCACATAAGAACATAAGAGAGGCCATGTTGGATCAGGCCAGTGGCCCACCCAGTCCAACACTCTGTGTCACATAAGAACATAAGAGAAGCCATGTTGGATCAGGCCAATGGCCCATCCAGTGCAACACTCTGTGTCACATAAGAACATAAGAGAAGCCATGTTAGATCAGGCCAATGGCCCATCCAGTCCAACACTCTGTGTCACATAAGAACATAAGAGAAGCCATGTTGGATCAGGCCAATGGCCCATTCAGTCCAACACTCTGTGTCACATAAGAACATAAGAGAAGCCATGTTGGATCAGGCCAGTGGCTCATCCAGTCCAACACTCTGTGCCACATAAGAACATAAGAGAAGCCATGTTGGATCAGGCCAATGGCCCACCCAGTGCAACACTCTGTGTCACATAAGAACATAAGAGAAGCCATGTTAGATCAGGCCAATGGCCCATCCAGTCCAACACTCTGTGTCACATAAGAACATAAGAGAAGCCATGTTGGATCAGGCCAATGGCCCATTCAGTCCAACACTCTGTGTCACATAAGAACATAAGAGAAGCCATGTTGGATCAGGCCAGTGGCTCATCCAGTCCAACACTCTGTGTCACATAAGAACATAAGAGAACACTCTTTGTCACATAAGAACATAAGAGAACACTCTTTGTCACATAAGAACATAAGAGAAGCCATGTTGGATCAGGCCAATGGCCCATCCTCTGTGTCACACAGTGGCAAAAATTTTATATATATATATATATATATATATATATATATATATATATATATACACACACACACACACACACACTGTGGCTAATAGCCACTGATGGACCTCTGCTCCATATTTTTATCTAAACCCCTCTTGAAGGTGGCTATGCTTGTGGCCGCCACCACCTCCTGTGGCAGTGAATTCCACATGTCAATCACCCTTTGGGTGAAGAAGTACTTCCTTTTATCAGTTTTAACCTGACTGCTCAGCAGTTTCATTGAATGCCCACGAGTTCTTATATTGTGAGAAAGGGAGAAAAGTACTTCTTTCTCTGCTTTCTCCATCCCATGCATTATCTTGTAAACCTCTATCATGTCATCCCGCAATCGACGTTTCTCCAAGCTAAAGAGTCCCAAGCGTTTCAACCTTTCTTCATAGGGAAAGTGTTCCAGCCCTTTAATCATTCTAGTTGCCCTTTTCTGGACTTTCTCCAATGCTATAATATCCTTTTTGAGGTGCTGTGACCAGAATTGTACACAGTATTCCAAATGAGACCGCACCATCGATTTATACAGGGGCATTATGATACTGGCTGATTTGTTTTGAATTTCCTTCCTAATAATTCCCAGCATGGCGTTGGCCTTTTTTATTGCAAACGCACACTGTCTTGACATTTTCAGTGAGTTATCTACCACGACCCCAAGATCTCTCTCTTGGTCAGTCTCTGCCAGATCTATCCGCAAGGGATGTCTCAGATATTCAAATTTCGCTTGGAACATCATGATTTTATGGCATCTGCAGTCTGATGTAGAACTTTGTGCCACCACTAACTGGGAAAACGCAGTGAAATCTCCTGGAATTACGCTGAGGGAAGAGAGGGAACTAGTGGAATGGGGAAACCCCTTTTGCTCACTGTTCCCCTTCTTCCTGGTCTTGGCAGACTTTTCTGTACCATGCCGGGTTTGGTGGTGGTCTGGCTGCCTAGGAAAGGAAAGGCCCCCTGTGCAAGCACCAGTCGTTTCCAACTCTGGGTCTGGCTGCCTAAAGACAGGATAAATATTTCTCTGGAGGACAGATCTGAGCAGCTCTCTCAATGAAGTCTCTCAATGCAGGAGCACCATCATGCAAAGATGTGGGCAATTTCGGTGGGACTCATATAGGTATACTCAACACTGTGCTCTGACAGGCTAGGAGGCAGACTCCTTGCAGGAGGGCAGCCCTGGGAGTCTGCAGCAGAAGAGTCAAATTTGAATCCAGGACTACCTGAGAGGCCAACCAGAGTTTCAAGGAATCAGCTCTTGAGACTCAAAGATGGACTCCCAAAAGCTCATGAATTAAACTTTGTGGGTCTTAAACAGACATTGTTCTTGTGCAATGTTAGTTATCCTACAGTCTTTCCTGTCCAGGTGACTAGCTGGCTGACAAGATACAAAATTAGGGTTTGTAGAATCTTTCGGGCTCAAGTGCCGTGTTCTACTGGAGAAAGTTTTTCTTCCAGACGTTTCGTTCTCGGCTGCGGAGAACATCCTCAGTGGCGTTGCAGCCGGAGCAGGCACTCTGACCTTCTTGGCTGCTGTGCATTGCAGCCAAGAAGGTTAGAGTGCCTGCTCCGACTGCAACGCCACTGAGGATGTTCTCCGCAGCCGAGAACGAAACGTCTGGAAGAAAAACTTTCTCCAGTAGAACACGGCACTTGAGCCCGAAAGATTCTACAAACCCTAATGATGTTACCAACTGTGAAAACCTGAAATCTTTGATAAGATACAAAATATTTAGCATTTCAGTTCTACAGGGCAAAGATTAGGCATAGCTCTCACGAACATAGTTTCCCATTTATCTTAATAATCATACTTTTACTGGCAACTGCCTATCTGATTAATATTAAATCCCCAGCTCATATTTTTGAATTGGAACACTTTCTTACACTAAGCAGTCCAAAGAGTGAAGTTCCTGAGTAATTGGTAGGAGGCTGAGATGGACCAACGGTTGAAGAACTTAATGAGTCATGTCAAGAAAGTATTCACCAGAAGCAGCGAAGGCAGTGTGTGTGTGTGTGGTGGTGGGGGGGATGCCACAGCTGTGATCTCTGCAGAAACACTAGCTGCTTAAAATTATTAAATTATCACAAGCCTGGCAGCCTTTTAGCCCATTGGCAGACAGGGTTTTGGAAGATTCAGGGCAAATATTTTTCCTGTTATTTTTGAGGTGTTTTGTTTCGTGCAAAATGCATTACCTGGTTGTGCTAGGGAACCCATGACATAGAAGCCAATCTGTTGCAGAGGTGTCCAGCACAGGGGTTAAAAGCCAGAGAGGATATACACCAAATCAGCATGGCTCTGGGATTTCATTCACTAGCCCCCTGATGGAAAGGAGAAATGGTCAAGAAGGGATCCCCCCCTCAGATGTGCAAACTGTTTGGGACTTCTCTTCACAGCGCAAGGTTGAACGACTCCCTCTCAGACTTCGGGACCCTTCCAAACACATCCTGCTTGCAATGTAACGCCAGGGGTTTCTTTCTAAAGGCTCAGAGCAGTGAACTGGCAGGTACTGGAGAGCCAGTTTGGTGTAGTGGTTAAGTGTGCGGACTCTTATCTGGGAGAACCGGGTTTGATTCCCCACTCCTCCACTTGCACCTGCTGAAATGGCCTTGGGTCAGCCATAGCTCTGGCAGAGGTTGTCCTTGAAAGGGCAGCTGCTGTGAGAGCCCTCTCCAGCCCCACCCACCTCACAGGGTGTCTGTTGTGGGGGAGGAAGGTAAAGGAGATTGTGAGCCACTCTGAGACTCTGTCCTTGAAAGGGCAGCTGCTGTGAGAGCCCTCTCCAGCCCCACCCACCTCACAGGGTGTCTGTTGTGGGGGAGGAAGGTAAAGGAGATTGTGAGCCGCTCTGAGACTCTTCGGAGTGGAGGGCGGGATATAAATCCAATATCTTCTTCTTCTACCGTGTACAAGAAAAGGTGAACAGCACAGAAACTGGGGGGAATTTTGGTTGTTAAAAGTATCGCTTCTATACAACTATTTTAGCTTGACAACATCTGATGCAGACTTGCTTCAACCCCCCACCCCCCTTGGCCTTAACCCCTTGCTCCTCACCCACAGCCAAGACAAAGCTGAAGATCCTCTGAAACGGCCCCCCAGTTCCCTCGCCTGCCCTCCTCCTGCCGTTCCTCTGGGTTCAGCACTTAGGCCGTGAGCTCCTCAGGTTACAGATTTGTCTTTTCTTAATATTTGTTCATAAGCTCTGTAATGTTCTGCCTTTACTGAGAGTAGATATAAATAATAACTACAATCATAACACCCCCTCTAGAGGAAGAAACTGGCTAGGCAGCTATGGAATGTCTCTGAAGAGTTTCACCAGCCTTTTCTTCACTCTCTTCCCCCGGTCACTTGGAATTACGGTAGCTCATTTCTGTAACTGAAGCATTTCAAAGCTTCGTTTCACTTACAGCTACTCAGGATTAATTGTGAACATCTTGCTATATTACTATTTGCATATTTGTTTTGTCTGTATGTCACAAACATGCGACACACAGTTGGTCTGGTCCTGGTCTTTCCTCTTCAGTGCCGCAGCCAAATTCTGGATATAAACTAGATTTGGAATTCAGTGCCACAGCTTTTTAAGCTGTGTCTGTGTGAACTCATGTGATAAGGTACTAATCAGCTTTGCCCCAAACTCAGTGAAAATGCTGAAATAAGTACTAGTAGTAATTTGGATGCTTCTTTAGTCAATCGCACTAGTTAGAAATCAATTGTCATATTATTTTGAAGTCAGTATATGCATGCAATAAAACCACATAAGGAAATAAAAAGAGCCCTGCTGGATGAGATCAGTGGTCCATGTAGTCCAGCCTCCTGTCCCACACAGATGGCAACCAGTTCCTCTGGAGGGCCAACAACAGGGCAGAGAGGCCGAGGCCTTCCCCTGAGAAGAGCATCAGAAGAGCCTTGCTGGATCAGACCAGTGAGGGTCCATCTAGTCCAGCCTCCTGTCTCACACAGTGGCCAACCAATTCCTCTGGAGGGCCAACAACAGGGCAGAGAGGCCGAGGCCTTCCCCTGAGAAGAGCATCAGAAGAACCCTGATGGATCAGACCAGTGAGGGTCTATCTAGTCCAGCCTCCTGTCTCACACAGTGGCCAACCAATTCCTCTGGAGGGCCAACAACAGGGCAGGGAGGCCGAGGCCTTACCCTGAGAAGAGCATCAGAAGAACCCTGATGGATCAGACCAGTGAGGGTCTATCTAGTCCAGCCTCCTGTCTCACACAGTGGCCAACCAATTCCTCTGGAGGGCCAACAACAGGGTAGAGAGGCCGAGGCCTTCCCCTGAGAAGAGCATCAGAAGAGCCCTGCTGGATCAGACCAGTGAGGGTCCATCTAGTCCAGCCTCCTGTCTCACACAGTGGCCAACCAATTCCTCTGGAGGGCCAACAACAGGGCAGAGAGGCCGAGGCCTTCCCCTGAGAAGAGCATCAGAAGAGCCCTGCTGGATCAGACCAGTGAGGGTCCATCTAGTCAAGCCTCCTGTCTCGCACAGTGGCCAACCAGTTCCTCTGGAGGGCCAACAACAGGGCAGAGAGGTCAAGGCCTTCCCCTGAGAAGAACATCAGAAAAGCCCTGTTGGATCAGACCAGTGAGTGTCTATCTAGTCCAGCATCCCCACTCATGCATAATTTTATAAACTTTTATTATGTCCCCCCTTAGTTAACTTTTTTGTAAACTTGAAAGTCCCAGATTCTTCAGCCTTTCCTTATAGGGAAGGTGCTCCAATCCCCTCATTAGCTTGGTTGCACACCATTGTACTTTTTCCAGCTCTGCAATGTCCTTTTGGATATCTCTCTCTCTCGGCTTGGCTTCGCGAACGAAGATTTAAGAAGGGTGCAATAGTCCACGTTTGCTGCAGGCTCGCTGGTGGCTGACAAGACCAATGTGGGACAGGCAGGTCCGGCCACAGCGGCTGCAGGGAAAAGTCTGATTTAGGGTTGGTCCTGTAGCAGTGCGATTCTTCCTCAATCTCCTTTTGTCCTCAAGACCAGCTATGCGTGCGTTCTCAAAGGAAGAGACAGCCTGGTGGATGGTGTGCCTCCATGCTTTGCGATCTGAGGCTAGGTCAGACCACTGGTGATGGTTGATGTGACAGGTGCTAAGGGATTTCTTCAAGGAGTCCTTGTACCTCTTCTTTGGTGCCCCTCTATTTCGATGGCCGGTGGAGAGTTCGCCATACAGGGCAATCTTGGGAAGGTGGTGGTTTTCCATCCTAGAAATATGCCCTGCCCAGCGCAGCTGCGTCTTCAACAGCAGTGCCTCGATGCTGGTAACCTCCGCCCTCTTGAGGACTTCAGTGTTGGTCACAAAGTCACTCCAGTGGATGTTGAGGATGGTGCGAAGGCAGCGCTGATGAAAGCGCTCAAGGAGTCGCAGGTGATGACGGTATAAAACCCACGATTCGGAGCCGTAGATGAGGGTTGTCATCACAACCGCTTTGTAAACATTGATCTTTGTGCCTTTTTTCAGATGCTTGTTGCTCCACACTCTTTTGTGCAGTCGGCCAAAGGCACGGTTTGCCTTTGCCAGCCTGTTGTCAATCTCCTTGTCGATCTTGGCATCTGAGGAGATGATGCACCCCAGGTAGCTGAACTGCTGGACTGTCTTCAGAACTGATTCACCCACAGTGATGCAGGGAGGGTGATAATCTTCCTGGGGTGCAGGCTGGTGGAGAACTTCTGTCTTCTTCAGACTAACTTCTAGGCCGAATAGCTTGGCAGCCTCTGCAAAGCAGGACGTCATATGCTGCAGAGCTGATGCCGAGTGGGAGACGAGTGCAGCATCATCAGCAAACAGTAGCTCTCGGATGAGTTTTTCCATTGTCTTGGAGTGTGCCTTTAGTCGCCTCAGGTTGAACAGGCTGCCATCGGTGCGATAGCGGATGTAGACACCATCGTCATCATCTAGATCTACTGCGGCTCTTTGAAGCATCATGCTAAAGAAGATCGTAAAGAGAGTTGGCGCGAGAACGCAGCCTTGCTTTACACCTGTGCCTATTGGGAAGGGCTCCGAGAGGTCGTTGCAGTGTCTGACTTGGCCTCGCTGGTCTTCGTGTAGCTGGATGATCATGCTGAGGAACCTTGGGGGACATCCTAAACGTTCCAAGATTTGCCACAGGCCTTTCCTGCTAACGGTATCGAACGCTTTGGTAAGGTCGACAAAAGTCACATACAGAGCCTTGTTCTGTTCCCTGCATTTCTCTTGGAGCTGCCTGAGAACAAATACCATGTCAGTGGTGCTCCTGTTAGCTCTGAAGCCGCACTGGCTCTCTGGGAGGGGTTCTTCTGCAATGGTGGGCACCAGTCTGTTCAGGAGTATTCTGGCAAGGATTTTGCCTGCGATGGAGAGCAGGGTTATCCCCCGGTAGTTGGAGCAGTCTGACTTTTCCCCTTTGTTCTTGTATAGGGTGATGATGATTGCATCGCGAAAGTCCTGTGGTAATTTGCCTTGTTCCCAGCAGGTGACAAGTACTTTGTGAAGTGAGCTATGTAGTACTGTGCCCCCATGCTTCCAGATCTCTGGTGGAATTCCATCAACTCCCGCTGCCTTGCCACTTTTCAGTTGCTTGATGGCTTTAACAGTCTCTTCTAGGGTGGGGATCTCATCCAACTCTGTTTTCACCGGTTGAAGTGGGGTGAGGTGGATTGCTGAATCTTGAACTACGCGGTTGGCACTGAAGAGAACCTGAAAATACTCCGACCACCGGTTCAGTATGGATGCCTTGTCTGTGAGGAGCACTTGGCCGTCTGCACTATGCAAGGGACTCTGAGCCTGATATGATGGACCATATACTGCCTTCAGGGCTTCGTAGAACCCTCTTAAATCACCAGTGTCTGCACACAGCTGGGTTCTCTCTGCAAGCTTGGTCCACCACTCGTTCTGAATGTCTCGAAGCTTGCGCTGGAGGTTGCTACATGCAGTGCGAAAGGTTGCTTTTTTCCCAGGACAGGAGGGCTGAGCAAGATGTGCTTGGTAGGCAGATCTCTTTTTTGCCAGTAATTCTTGGATCTCTTGATTGTTCTCATCAAACCAGTCCTTGTTCTTCCTTGTGGAGAACCCGAGGACTTCTTCAGAGATCTGCAGGACGGTAGTTTTTAGGTGTTCCTAGAGTGCTTCTGGAGAAGGGTCTGTGGGGCAACTGGGGTCCTCAATTCTTGACTGGAGTTTTGCCTGGAAGGCAGCTTTAACTTCGGCTGACTGGAGGCTGCCAACCTGAAACTTCCTCCGAGGGATACCTCCTCTCCTGGGTGTGGGTTTAAAGTGAAGACGGAGATTGCAGCGTACAAGACGATGATCCGTATGACATTCTGCGCTGGGCATTACTCGGGTGTGTAAGACATCTCGAAGGTCTCTCTGGCGCACCAGAATGTAGTCGATAAGGTGCCAATGCTTGGACCGTGGGTGCATCCAGGTTGTCTTCAGACTGTTCTTCTGCTGGAAGATAGTGTTCGTGATGGTGAGCTGGTGCTCCATGCAGAATTCTAGCAGGAGGCGCCCGTTGTCATTGCAGTTGCCAATGCCGTGTTTGCCAAGTACTCCTTTCCAGGCTTCCGAGTCTTTACCTACTCTGGCATTGAAGTCGCCAAGGATGATCACCTTGTCCTCTGTAGGGGTCTTCCGTACGAGGTTGCGTAGATCAGCATAGAACTTGTTCTTTTCTGCAGGATCTGCTTGAAGGGTTGGGCCATACACACTGAAGAGTGTTGCATGCTGCTTGTTTTGAAGTGGGAGGCGCATGGACATGATGCGATCTGAGTGACCTGTTGGCAGGTTTTCGAGTTTGGAGGCAATGGAGTTCCTGACCATGAAGCCAACGCCAGAAAGGCGGCTCTCAGCCTTTGACTTACCCGACCAGTAGAGGGTATAGCCAGCACCGTGTTCTTGAAGACTACCTTCCTCAGGGAAACGGACCTCACTGAGAGCTGCTATGTCGATATTCAACCTGAGAAGTTCGTGGGCAACTAGAGCAGAGCGTCGTTCAGGGCGACCACTGCCTACTGTGTCAAGCATGGTTCTGATGTTCCAACACGCAAGCTTTAGTCTTTGCACACTTTGTGAGGCAGGTGCATGCCTTTTCTTTGTTGTTATTTTTCGACCGCAAGTAAGGATGCCCGTTGACCGCGGCTAGCCAACTGGGGTGGGGGAGACGAGCTTTGTTTAGGCCAACTTTTCTAGCCCCCTCTCCGCGTGGAGCAAGCAGTGCTGTCCCTAGATAAGGCTGCTTGGTCGTTCAGGGTGCTGCCGAAAAATGCTTTCGTCTCCGGGTTAGCATCAGGCGACCAATACCCTGAACCGCCTACATGCAGGATCGGGACTGCGGCTTCCAGTGGCACCTTCCACCTGCCGTTTCGCCCCTTGCCCATCGCTGCAGGACTTGATGCATTGTGGGTTGTGTGTGTGGATATGCCCTTCAGGCCTGCGCAGAGGAATTTTTTAGGTGAAGCGCAGTGTGCGCGGTACTGGCTCCACCCTTTCACCTGGGGGTCATCTGCCATGGCCCAGTAAGCCGGGACGCCGGCAGCGAGTCCTCCAGGTGGTAGGTGTTACATTAACGAGCTCTATCTGCCCGGGTTTGATGTTAGAGTTTTCCTTCTCTTAGGCTGGCAAGGTTGGTGGGCCCAGCCTGCCCATCCGGTTATACCGCCGGACATTCGGTCGCACCATGACGTAGCAAACTCTGTGAAAACGGGGGGGACCAGCGAGAAGGTGTTGCTACGGATGCAGTAATGTAGGAGAGGCCATTGCAGTGACCATCTGCCAGGCATAGCCAGACAGTGACCATGCGGCGTTCACTACACCGGGAGAGGAGAGGCTATGTATTGCGCATGCACTTTCCCTGGGGGGGGTAGGATTCCCAGAGGGAGCCCACCCCCCACCCCCCACCCCCACCCCCCACCCTTTTGGATATACAGTGATGAGAATCGTACACAGTATTCTAAATGAAGACCATAGATCTATCAAGGGCGTTATAATATTGGCCATTTTATTCTCAATCCCTTTCCTAGTGATCCGTAACAGAGTTTGTCTTTTTCACTGCTGCAGCACCCTGGACTGATGCTTTCATTAGGGTTGCCAATCCCCAGGTGGGGGCAGGGGAGGGAAATGTCTGCTGGGAACTCTGTTATTCCCTCTGGAGATTTATTCCCATAGAAAATAATGGAGAATTGATCTGGGGCTCTGGGGGAGCTGCTTTTTGAGGCAGAGGCACCAAATTTTCAGTACGGCATCTAGTGCCTCTCCCCAAAATACCCCCCAAGTTTCAAAACAATTGGACCAGGGGGTCCAATTCTATGAGCCCCAAAAGAAGGTGCCCCTATCTTTCATTACTTCCTATGGAAGGAAGGCAATGAAAAGGTGTGCGGTCCCTTTAAATGTGACCGCCAGAACTCCCTTTGGAGTTCAGTTATGCTTGTCACAGCCTTGATCTTGGTTCCACCCCAATGTCTCCTGGCTCCACCCCCAAAATCTCCTGGCTCTACCCCCAAAGTCCCCAGATATTTCTTAAATTGGACTTGGCAACCCTAGCTTTCATTGAGCTCTCCACTATGACCCCAAGGTCTTTCCCCCCACTCATTCTCAGCAAGTTTAGACCCCATGGCAACAGTTTGTTGGAATGGATTTCTTTAGATTGCAGGTGAGGCAGCTCTCATGTTTTGATGTTCCACATGAAAAATAATTCATATTTTAAGAAATAAACATGTCCAAGGAAAGCACTCTCACCAGCTTTCTCAGTACAGAGAACTTTTTAGGGGGCGGTGGAATATTCTAACATGCAATCTCTGTCTAACGTGCAATGTCTGTCACCTGCAGTGGTAGTCCCGAAAAGGTTCTGAATCTACTGCTTAAAAAATTGGTATATTTGGAGATCATGGTGGCAGAGCATGGTGGTGGTGGTGGAAAGCAGCTGACTTATGGTGATATCTGGTGGAGTTTTCAAGGCAAGAGTCGTTCTTGGGACTCTTTAGCTTGGAGAAACGTCGACTGCGGGGTGACATGATAGAGGTTTACAAGATAATGCATGGGATGGAGAAAGTAGAGAAAGAAGTACTTTTCTCCCTTTCTCACAATACAAGAACTCGTGGGCATTCGATGAAATTGCTGAGCAGACAGGTTAAAACGGATAAAAGGAAGTACTTCTTCACTCAAAGGGTGATTAACATGTGGAATTCACTGCCACAGGAGGTGGTGGCGGCCACCAGCATAGCCACCTTCAAGAGGGGTTTAGATAGAAATATGGAGCACAGGTCCATCGGTGGCTATTAGCCGCAGTGTATGTGTGTATATAAAATTTTTTGCCACTGTGTGACACAGAGTGTTGGACTTGATGGGCCGTTGGCCTGATCCAACATGGCTTCTCTTATGTTCTTATGTTCAGAGACGGTTTTGCCACTGCCTGCCTCTGTGTCATGACCCTGGTCTTCTTCAGTGGTCTCCCATCCAAGTACCAACCAAGGCCAACTGCTCAGCTTCTGAGATCGGTCCAGCCAGGTCAGTACATTCATACTAAAATTATAATGAGGGAATTTTTGCCAAGGCTTTTCCGGTGATGTTCTTCAAACATCCATACATCAGTTAAGGGTAAGGGACAGAGAAGTGCCATCAGCAAGGCTACCCTCCTGAACCTCTTCTGCAATTCGATGTGGGTGTTTATGGCCACCCTATAAATTAATTAACAGCCATGCTGAGTCATACAAACTGAAGGCTGTGGCTTCCTTCATTGCGCCCATCCATCTCAGGTTGGGTTTTCCTCTTTTCTGGAGAGCCAGTTTGGCGCAGTGGTTAAGTGCATGGATTCTTATCTGGGAGAACCGGGTTCGATTCCCCACTCCTCCACTTGCAGCTGCTGGAATGACCTTGGGTCAGCCATAGCTCTCTTACCTGGGAGAACCAGGTTTGATTCCCCACGCCTCCACTTGCACCTGCTGGCATGGCCTTGGGTCAGCCATAGCTCTCTTATCTGGGAGAACCGGGTTGGATTCCCCACTCCTGCACTTGCAGCTGCTGGAATGGCCTTGGGTCAGCCATAGCTCTCTTATCTGGGAGAACCGGGTTGGATTCCCCACTCCTCCACTTGCAGCTGCTGGAATGGCCTTGGGTCAGCCATAGTTCTCTTATCTGGGAGAACCGGATTTGATTCCCCACTCCTCCACTTGCACCTGCTGGAATGGCCTTGCGTTAGCCATAGCTCTCTTATCTGGGAGAACCGGGTTTGATTCTCCACTCCTCCACTTGTACCTGCTGGAACGGCCTTGGGTCAGCCATAGTTCTCTTACCTGGGGGAACCAGGTTTGATTCCCCACTCCTCAACTTGCAGCTGCTGGAATGGCCTTGGGTTAGCCATAGCTCTCTTATCTGGGAGAACCGGGTTTGATTCCCCACTCCTCCACTTGCACCTGCTAGAATGGCTTTGGGTCAGCCATAGCTCTGGCAGAAGTTGTCCTTGAAAGGGCAGCTGCTGTGAGAGCCCTCTCCAGCCCCACCCACCTCACAGGGTGTCTGTTGTGGGGGAGGAAGGGAAAGGAGATTGTGAGCCGCTCTGAGACTCTGTCCTTGAAAGGGCAGCTGCTGTGAGAGCCCCCTCCAGCCCCACCCACCTCACAGGGTGTCTGTTGTGGGGGAGGAAGGGAAAGGAGATTGTGAGCCACTCTGAGACTGTCCTTGAAAGGGCAGCGGCTGTGAGATCTCTCTCCAGCCCCACCCACCTCACAGGGTGTCTGTTGTGGGGGAGGAAGGGAAAGGAGATTGTGAGCCACTCTGAGACTCTGTCCTTGAAAGGGCAGCTGCTGTGAGAGCCCTCTCCAGCCCCACCCACCTCACAGGGTGTTTGTGGGGAGGAAGGGAAAGGAGATTGTGAACCGCTCTGAGACTCTTCAAAGTAGAGGGCGGGATATAAATCCAATATCATCTTCTTCTTTTCCTACTGCCTCCAACTTTTCCTAGCATTTTTCTGAGCCCTTTCTTCTATCTGCTAGGCTTTTCTTATTGCCCAGAGAACAGCCATTGTCCAGAGCACAAACCTAGCGCAGTACGCAGTGGGGAGGGCAGAGATCTCTCTGAACAGTGTCAATCCTGCTCCTCTTGGAGGAAGGGCCTGATCCACCCCCCACCCCACATGACAGGCTGGGGCTGTGGAACTGGATCGTTGAAAGAATATTCCCCACAAGAGCCTAGCAGCTCAGCTCTGGTGTGATGTTAAGCTGTGAAACTCCTTGTGGCAGGCCAGCCCTGCAAGGTGGGACAAGATCTAACAGCGCCAATCCAATCTTAATACCTG
This sequence comes from Heteronotia binoei, assembly GCF_032191835.1. NCBI lineage: Eukaryota > Metazoa > Chordata > Lepidosauria > Squamata > Gekkonidae > Heteronotia > Heteronotia binoei. Next base: position 20,275,839 of record NC_083225.1, read on the forward strand.
ACACTATGAATGTTTAGCTGACAGACAAGGTAGGAATGCAGCTCAGGTCAATGGCCCAGGAAGACACAAATACTTCGGAGGGCAGATTATTATGTGAGAGAGCACGAGAGAGTGAGTGAGAGAGAGAGAGCCACCCCTTTCAGGGTGACAAACTGGAGAGTAGCAGCTGCCTTGTCTACAGTAGAGCAGGGCCCCCCCGACCACCAATGTTCTGTCTGAGCTGTGGGGTCCTGTGAGCAAATATTCTACTTTGTGAGCTACTGGCATTAAAGAAGAAGAAGATGATATTGGATTTATATCCTGCCCTATACTCTGAATCTCAAAGTGGTCACCAGGGGCTTTTTTTTGGTAGAAAAGGACCAGCAGGGACTCATTTGCATATTAGACCACACCCACTGATGTCACCATTGTTCCACACAGGGTTTTTTGTAGAAAAAGCCCAGCAGGAACTCATTTGCATATCAGGCCACACCCCTGATACCAAGCCAGCCGGAACTGCGTTCTTGTGCGTTCCTGCTAAGAAAAAAGCCTTGGCAGTCAGAATCTTCTCCACTTTACCCCCCCCCACACAACAGACACCCTGTGAGGTGGGTGGGGCTGAGAGAGCTCTCAAAGAAGCTACCCTTTCAAGGACAATTCCTGTGAAAGCTATGGCTGACCCATGGCCATTTCAGCAGGTGCAAGTGGAGGAGTGGGGATTCAAACCCGGTTCTCCCAGATAAGAGTCCTCACACAGGCTAGAAATTGCGTTGTCCTCATACCTTGCAATGAAGACACAAGACACTAATTTATGAGTTAGATTAGTGTGGTTAATACCTAGTGTCAGGATGCGCCTGCCATGTTTTCTAACAGACATGAACTTGAGTATCATTACTTATTCTGAACTCTGTAACTTTTGTTTCCAATAGTTGCTGGAAGACACATCTATCTGCCGGCTAAGACATGTGCAGGAGGGAGGAGGAGAAAGTATGCTTTGTAGTTGATTGCCTTCCAGACATGGCTCGCTAGCTATTGTGTTGCTCTAGCAATGAAGCAGGAGGACTCGGCCATAGACCTTGATACTCTAAATAACTCTAGATACCACCAATGTTCCCTTTAAGCTGTAGAGTCTTGTGAGCCAAAATTCTACTTTATGAGCTACTGGTATTAAAGTTGTGAGGTACTGCATAGATTAGTTTGCTCCAAGACCATTTTTCCTGAGCTAAGACAAAAATGTGTGAACTGGAGGCTAAAAATCTGTGAGCTAGCTCATGCTAACTCAGCTTAGAGGGAACACTGGATACTGCTGTCCATGGGAACAAGTGCTTGGTTGGTGGGAGATGCTTTGTGCACACTTTTTTTGACTATAATATTGTATAACCCAGTTGTTTTTGTTATTCCTAGCTTTGCTGCTGCAGCACAAGGCTGTGCTCTGTATGTGATTCCAATAAACCTTTTACTCTTTTACCATGAGAATTGGTCAGTTGAGTCAGTAACTGGCAGAACCTTGCAGTTAATCTGTCCATTAAACCATTCACTTTCAAAAAAAGCTATGCTAGAGGCAGCTTTTATTTTCTGCCACCAGAGCTTTCTGGCCATTTTAAAGTTTATTTTGCTATTTTTATCCCACCCTACCCCACAAATGGGTTCACAATGTCTCTGTTAAAAATCTCCACGTATTGCCCAATCTGCAGCTGGCTACCCTAACTGTTCCTCACCCAAGTGATGCCAACACCTTAGGTCATGTGAACCTAAGGATATTGCATTCTCACAGTTTAATCCACAGGACTAGAGGTCCTGGAGATGTCAACATCTTCTCTGCTCCTTACTGCTTAATTAAAGTGCTTAATTGATTTATAACACACGCTCCGCCCAAGCTGGTAGGGCATGAACTCATCCTGCATTTGTGGAATGAGAAACATTCCCTGCGTTGTGCTATTTTTCTCTCACAGGTTTTCCACCCCTGGCTATGGCCTTTCAGGTTTAATTTCCTGTTGACAGCTTGCCCACTTAAGAGAAGAAACTTGGTTCCTCTCATCCTGCCAAGTCAATGCTAGCAGCAAGATGTCAGGATCACTCACTGGAGCCTTCTGAATGAAAGCTGAACTGTTACTGGCTGATTTCAGCACGTCAGCTGGAAAATTAAGGAAAGAGTATGCTAACTACCACAAAGCAGAAATAAGAAATTTACTCTTCGGCCTTCAGATAAGTAAGGGCCTATGCTAGGGCCCCTTAACCGATTTAAGCCTGTGGGTGCTTTTAGAATTCTGACACAATGTGGTGGGCGCAGCAACAAAATGGTTGTCACAGGAAGCAGAACCAGTCACAAAATGGCTGCCACCATTTGCCTTCATTCACACAGTGAAGATCCTTGTGCTGTTGCAGCAGCCGCTGCCAAATCCGCACACCCAATCAGATCTTCAATGAATGAACTTTATTACAGTCATAGACCAATATAAAAACTATAACACATCATATAAAACCCTCCTAAAATACCTAAGATAGTATAAAATACCCTCCTAAAAAAACATAAAATACAATAAAATACATAAACATTTCCCCACCTATACAATCCAAGATAACTAAAATATAATTGAACCAATTGATCTTCAATGGACGATCAGAACTGTAGCTGGCTGTAAGTCCAACCTCGCCTCACTCACTTTCTAAAAATAGATCCAGGTGGGCAGCCATGTTGGTCTGAAGCAGTAGAACAAAGTAGGAGTCCAGTAGCACCTTTAAGACCAACAAAGTTTTATTCAGAATGTAAGCTTTCGTATGCATGCATACTTCATTAGACAATGATGGGGTACAGTGAACAGAGCTACTTATAGCTGGTAGGCGGTGGTTTAGAATGCAAAGTGGCATAAAGTTACAATCCAATGGCAAAATAGTGCAATTAACAAACTGAAAGAACATTTGTTCTGGTTAGCATTTGCGTGGGAAACCAATAAAACAGTAACATGTCAGAATAGGCGAATGAGGTAATAAATGTCTGCTAATTACTCTACTACTAGCAAGTCTGGGTTAAAATGAGGACATTTCTTTCTCAGAGGTTTTTCCTGTCCATCTAATTTACTTTTTAACATGTAACATACATATAAACGTCATTCTAGTTTGCCATTAGGAAAAAAAGAATGCATTAAAATATAGTGGAAGATGGGTTTAGTATATGTAATGAGATAAACTGCCAATATCCCTTATTTGAGTATGTCAATACAAAAAATATTAATCTGATACACTATTCTAAAAGAGAACTAGATTGGAATACTGTGGATATATAGCTATACTTGGTGAGAATGGGTTTAGCATATGTAATGAGATTAAAAAAAAAAACCACCAGTATCCCTGTTCATTTATTACATCATTCTCCCATTCTGACATATTACTGTTTTATTGGTTTCCCACACAAATGTTATCCAGACCAACTGTTCTTTCAATTTATTAATTGCATTATTTTGCCAATGGATTCTAACTTTGTACCCCTTTCCATTCTTAACCACTGCCCACCAGCTATAAGTAATACTGCTCACTGAACCCCATTCCATTGCCTGATGAAGTGCGCATGCATACTTGGGGCTCTTTAGCTTGGAGAAACGTCAACTGCGGGGTGACATGACAGAGGTTTACAAGATTATGCATGGGACAGAGAAGGTAGAAAAAGAAGTCCTTTTCTCCCTTTCTCATAATATGAGAACTCGTGGGCATTCAATGAAATTGCTGAGCAGTCGGGTTAAAACGGATAAGAGGAAGTACTTCTTCACCCAAAGCGTGATTAACATGTGAAATTCACTGCCACAGGAGGTGGCAGCGGCTACAAGCATAGATAGCTTCAAGAGGAGATTGGATAGGCATATGGAGCAGAGATCCATCAGTGGCTATTAGCCACAGTGTATTGTTGGAACTCTCTGTCTGGGGCAGTGATGCCCTGTATTCTTGGTGCTTGGGGGGCACAGCGAGAGGGCTTCTAGCCCCACTGGTGGACCTCCTGATGGCAGTTTTTTTTTTCTGCCACTGTGTGACACAGAGTGTTGGACTGGATGGGCCACTGGCCTGATCCAACATGGCTTCTCTTAGGTTCTTATGTGTGGCACAGAGTGTTGGATTGGATGGGCCATTGGCCTGATCCAACATGGCTTCTCTTAGGTTCTTATGTGTGGCACAGAGTGTTGGATTGGATGGGCCATTGGCCTGATCCAACATGGCTTCTCTTATGTTCTTATGTGACACAGAGTGTTGGACTGGATGGGCCACTGGCCTGATCCAACATGGCTTCTCTTAGGTTCTTATGTGTGGCACAGAGTGTTGGATTGGATGGGCCATTGGCCTGATCCAACATGGCTTCTCTTATGTTCTTATGTGACACAGAGTGTTGGACTGGATGGGCCACTGGCCTGATCCAACATGGCTTCTCTTAGGTTCTTATGTGACACAGAGTGTTGGACTGGATGGGCCATTGGCCTGATCCAACATGGCTTCTCTTAGGTTCTTATGTGTGGCACAGAGTGTTGGATTGGATGGAGCATTGGCCTGATCCAACATGGCTTCTCTTATGTTCTTATGTGACACAGAGTGTTGGACTGGATGGGCCACTGGCCTGATCCAGTAGGGCTTCTCTTATGTTCTTATGTGACACAGAGTGTTGGACTGGATGGGCCACTGGCCTGATCCAGTAGGGCTTCTCTTATGTTCTTATGTGACACAGAGTGTTGGACTGGATGGGCCACTGGCCTGATCCAGTAGGGCTTCTCTTATGTTCTTATGTGACACAGAGTGTTGGATTGGATGGGCCACTGGCCTGATCCAGTAGGGCTTCTCTTATGTTCTTATGTGACACAGAGTGTTGGACTGGATGGGCCACTGGCCTGATCCAACATGGCTTCTCTTAGGTTCTTATGTGACACAGAGTGTTGGACTGGATGGGCCATTGGCCTGATCCAACATGGCTTCTCTTAGGTTCTTATGTGTGGCACAGAGTGTTGGATTGGATGGGCCATTGGCCTGATCCAACATGGCTTCTCTTATGTTCTTATGTGACACAGAGTGTTGGACTGGATGGGCCACTGGCCTGATCCAACATGGCTTCTCTTAGGTTCTTATGTGACACAGAGTGTTGGACTGGATGGGCCATTGGCCTGATCCAACATGGCTTCTCTTAGGTTCTTATGTGTGGCACAGAGTGTTGGATTGGATGGGCCATTGGCCTGATCCAACATGGCTTCTCTTATGTTCTTATGTTCTTAACTCCTAAAGGCTGGTGTATGTGTGTGGCATCCATTTTCACCAGGAGAACTAGGGCTGCCAGCGCCCAGCTCCCTGTGGGAGTTTCCCTACCTTTGGAGGCTTCAATTTGCCACCAACCAGCTGGCCAGTGGGGGAAACCCCACCCACAAACATCAAGCCAGGTATGTCACATGGCAACACTCTGGTTTTCAGGCAAACTCTATGGTTTTGAAGGCCAAAAACCATAGAGTTTTGCCCAAAAACTAGAGCGTTGCATGTGGCATCACTGGGGCAATGATGTCACTTCCAGGTGATGCCATTGAGTTGGGGATGTCACCACAAATCCCCACCACCATGATGGCAATGGGACCTGTCCATCCTAAGGGGAACTGATCCCTGGAATCTGGAGATGAGCTATAATTCCAGGGGATCCCCAGGTCCCACCTGGAGGCTGGCATTCCTGTTGGGAACCCCTGACCTACAGAACTGCTGATCTGAAGTTTAGGGGTGACTATCCTATATTTGCCTATATATTGAACAGGAAACAATCGCCTATATATTGAATATATATTGACTAGCCTATATATTGAACAGGAAACAGTCGTCAGGGGAAGGCAAACCTGTTTGTTTCTAACTGGCAGGCATATATCAAACTGATTCTGATTGCTAATGCAGCCCAGTGTGTTTTCACTGGGTCATATTTGTTTTGTGTGTTGTTGAAGTAATTCTGCGGCTTTGCTCATCACTATGAAAACATCAAGCCAGAAAAGAGCCGCCGGCATGTGAACTCCAGCACTTCCCAGTCCCATGTAGCAGGGATGACCTACGTCCCCTCGAAAAGAGCCTGGCCTTCTGGGCCTCTGAGAAAGAAACTCCCTTCAAGGCTTCCTTGCCTCCCTCCCACAGGGCAGAGAGATGGCTCACCCCAAGCTCTTTGGCCTCCCAGCTGAACGAGGCTGAACAGAGAGGAGCTGAACTGCCCACTCACTGTAACCATAAGAAAGCTTCTGTCTTCTTACATATAAAGACGAAGGAGAGGCTGTTCGAGCATGGATAATAAGGCTTCGATCCCACACACTAAATAATGAACTTCCAATCTACTTTCAGTGCACTTTCCAACTAGATTTTACTGTGAGAACTGGCAAGATCCAGTTGGAAGTGCACTGAAAGTGGATTGAAAGTGCATTATTTAGTTAGTGTGTGGGATCGAAGCCTTAATGTGGAAGGAACGTATCATGTTTTGCTAAAATGCACATTCTTCTTTAGGCTCGGGGGAGGGGGGGAACTGGAACTGTCTGTCTGCAGCAGAACAAAAGTCGATCGCTGAAGGAGTGGACCCTGTGATGATGTCACAAATACCAATTTTTCACTAGGGCTTGTTCCGGATGGAGAGCCCTTTTGCCCTCCCGCACTTCTCACCATTTTTGCACAAGCTGTCACAGTTCGGTGGGTGTTGCCATTTCTCACCCTGTGGGATCCCCCACCCCCACCAGGAAGGGAGCGGGATTGCTGGATTTCCCTCTGTCTGCCTGGACGTAGGTGGGCTCCAGCCTGCCGATGTTTCCTGTGTTCCAGGATTCTCCAAAAGGAACGTATTTTTAAAGCAATTGAATTTATGTTGCTGTTTTAAGGTACTGCCCTAATGCAGGCTCTTATGATGACAACTCGGACACCGCACAAATTATATTGCATCGCTTCTTACAGGGAGAAAAGACACCTATAAGGTTATACTATTGACCACCTGACTAACTTGCTCCCAGTGACTGTCTAATGTTAAAGAGATCTGGAGACGTTACAAGGGGAAAGAAATACCATAATAATGAGTGACTTCAGCTGTCCTCGGAATGATTGACTGGATACATGTCACCTCCAGGTGTGCTGCAGAGATAAATACTTCTAGGCAGCAGAAATGATTGCTTTCTGGAACAATTAGTTCTAGAACCTACAAGGATAAGGCAGACCCTCTTTTAGACCTAAGGACAGCAAAGAAGTACAAGCCAAGGGTGCATATATAAATACAGTCACACTACAGGACAACAGAACATGTTAACGGAGTATCTTTTTGTTATTTGAAGTGTGCAAAAAATTAAAAACGGTTGCACCATTGCAAATAAATGGCAGTTTGGGACAGGAGCTTAGAAAGAGACTGGAAAATGCTGAATGATGACTTGGGCCAGGGGGCCCTATAGGTTCAGCCCTAGACTGTCTGGCACCCTAGCAAAGGCTAACTTCTAGTGCCCCCCCCCCCCATTGGGAAAAGCCACAAAATGACTGCCGCGGGAAACACAGAGCCAACCACAAAATGTCAGGAAGTGAGGTCATGCACAACTCCAGTAGAACTCTTCAACAACCGAGGCAGAAGCTCTGCTTAATAGGATGCCTTTTAAAAGGAACATATTGTTTAAAAATATTGTCTGGTCTACACACAGTCACACAGGGCAGCTCTTTGTGCTGTGGCTGCAGAAGCACCTTTTAAAAAACTTGCCCAGCCATCAGATTTCCAGTGGCCAATCAGAAGTCTAGCTGGGCAAGAGCCACACCTGGCTATGCCCACTTTTTAAAAACATTTGGCGAGAATTAAGAAAACTGCCAGCAGGCCACTTAACACCCACAGACACTACACCGGAGGCCCCTGACTTGGACTATCCAGTGTTTAATACAGACAATATGGAATCTGACTGCTTGATGTTAGAAGCCTGAGAAACCCTTCAGGTTAGGGAGGACTTTGGCTTGAGCATGTTAGACTGGAGCTCAGAGGAGGACTGAGGACGGCAGCTCTATGCAAAACGTCAAGGCCAGCAGGTCTCTGGCTGAGCCTCAGAAGGGGCCAGGGCCGGTGCGTGGGAGTAGGCAAAGTAGGCAGTCGTCTAGGGCGCCACCTGGCCTAGGGGGCACCACTGGGCACCCCCTCCCCGACACATGACTCTGGCTCCTGACTAGGGTTGCCAAGTCCAATTTAAGAAATATCCGGGGACTTCGGGGGTGGAGCCAGGAGACATTAGGGGTGGAGCCAAGATCAAGGCTGTGACAAGCATAATTGAACTCCAAAGAGAGTTCTGGCCATCACATTTAAAGGGACGGCACACCTTTTCAATGCCTTCCTTCCATAGGAAATAATGAAGGATAGGGTCACCTTCTTTGGGGGCTCATAGAATTAGACCCCCCGATCCAATCTTTTTGAAACTTAGGGAGTGTTTTGGGGAGAGCCTCTGGATGCTGTACTGAAAATTTGGTGCCTCTACCTCAAAAAACAGCCCCTCCCAGAGCCCCAGATAGCTGTGGATCAATTCTCCATTATTTTCTATGGGAATAAATCTCCATAGGGAATAAGAGTTCCCAGCAGACATTTCCCTCCCCTCCCCCCGCTTTCTGATGACCCTGAAGCGGGGAAAGGGCCTTCAAACCGGGGGATCCCCTGCCCCCACCTGGGGATTGGCAACCCTACTCCTGACCACGGTCACCTTGTCCTTCCTCATCACCAAGCTGCCCTCAACAAAGCCAAGCCACCCCCTCTCCCCGATGTGTGACTTGGCCTCCCACCTCGTCCTATCCCACCACCCTCCTTCCTGGTGTGGCCGGCAAACACTTATTCTCACAATTTTTTAAATAACTTATCACTTTTTTAAAATAAATAAATAAAATTAAGAATCAGTAAATTAAAAATGTGAAAAGTTTCAAGTTTGGCACTTTTCATTGTCCCTATATTTTTAAAAATGAGGGGGGCGCTAGTGGGTGATTCGCCTAGGGCGCCAGAAAGCCTGGCACTGGCCCTGCAAGGGGCACCACCTGAGCGTATAAAACCCCCTTCATCCCTGCCTTCTTCCCACCCCTACCTGTTTAGCCAGCTCTGGAGAAATCCTCTATACCCAAAGTATCCCTGAGCTCTAGTGATTCAGAAGAAAACTTACTCCATGAAAGTCCCTCAAAATTAGCCCTCTTACTGTTTTTACAAGCTAAGTCACAAACAGCAATTCCGCGGGAGGAGAACCTAAAAGTTAGTTATCGTGTGACTTAAGAACAGCTGCCCAAAGTTCCCCTCAATGGTTCATCTTTGCCTCTGAGTAGTCAGGACGATTTAGCCCCCTTTTGCACTCTCTGGTAACTAAAGCTGGAGCCATGAACTTGTCTTTTCCAAGTGATACGTAAGCCCTCCCCCCACCTTCTTCAAAGCCTTCAGGATTGTGGTGGTCAAATATTATTTTCCCCTTATGGTCACTGGGGAAGGAGGAGGTCTATGTTTTAACGATTTATTAATAACGTATGGTTACAATATTTAATTGTCTCTTTTCTATACTAACCCATATGATATTTCAACCCCCCCTCCCTCCAATATTTGACTTCCCTGAAGTTATAAATTTAAATTCAATTATAAAGGTACCGCTAACCAATCAAAGTTCTATACTTTTCTTTTCTCATTAATACTAAAACAATGTCCAATGTCTTTTTACGTTCCACTCTTTCTCCATATATCCTTTAAATTTCTTCCACTCTTTTTTGAATATATCTAAATCATAGTCTCTTAAAGTTTTAGTTAATTTGTCCATCTCACTCCACGATAAAACTTTCACAATCCAATCCCATTTCTCTGGTATTTTTCCCTGTTTCCACAGCTGCGCATACAATGTCCTAGTAGCTGAGAGCAAATACCAAATTAAAGTCCTGTCTTCCTTTGGAAATTTTTCTAATTGTAATCCAAGCAAAAAAGTCTCTGCAGTTTTCTTAAAATCATAACCCAAAATTTTGGAGATTTCTTGTTGTATCATCTTCCAAAACTCTTTCGCTTTTTCACAAGTCCACCACATATGAAAGAAAGAACCTTCGTGTTTTCTACATTTCCAACATCTATCCGATATCTTTTTACTCAACCTAGCCAGCTTTTTCGGAGTCATATACCACCTATACATCATCTTAAAATAGTTCTCCTTAATACTCTGACAGGTTGAAATCTTCATCGAATTCTTCCAAAGGTGCTCCCACGTATCCATTTGTATTCCTCTATTCACATTAATTGCCCATTTAACCATTTGAGACTTTACTACTTCTTCTTCTAGGGAAGGAGGAGGTCTAGAACCTGCTGGTGGACCTCCTGATGGCACCTGGGTTTTGGCCACTGGATGACACAGAGTGTTGGCCTGGGTGGGCCATTAGACAGATCCAGCATGGCATCTCTCCACATTCAGCTCTCTGGTCTGAGTTTGGGATCCTAAGTCGCTGCGTCCACAGTGGTTGACTTGGGATGTTAGTTTGGAGGGGATGGAAATCCATCTCTGAATCCATCTTATTTAATTAATCCATTTATATCCCACCTTTCTCCCATTGGGGACCCAAAGTTACTTACAGTCTTTAAATTTCTGGGAGCTACTTAATTTCCTTCTAGCAGCTACCAAAATGGCAGCTTGTACAAAAATCTAACTGCACAGAGAGAGAGATCCTCTTGGGCAACATGGCTTTGTGATTCTCACCCCCATGCACTTTGTGATATCACAGCGGGGGGAAAGGAGGGCTCAGAAGAAGAAGAAGACGACACTAGCTTGAGCTTTTCTTGGAGACCCCCCCAAGAGAAGCAGCCATTCTGGACAGAGGTGGTCTCAAGAGAGGAGAGAGCCAAAAGGTGAAGGCAACAGTGTGGGCCTCAAAACTAGGATTGCCAGGTTCCTCTTGGTCACTGGTGGTAGACGGGGGAGTAGGGCTCCAGATCCAGATTGGGAAACTCCTGGAGTTTTGAGGCCAGGGAACTCAGTGGGGTACAAGGCCATAGAGTCCACCCTCCAACAGCCATTTTATCTGGAGTAACTGATCTCTGTAGTATCAAGATGACCTGTAATTCCAGGAGATCCTCAGGTCCCACCTTAAGGCTGGCATCCCTACAAACCAAATAACCAGCCTGGAACCTTCAGTTTGCTGATCTCTGTTAAAAACTTAAGGATATGTTTTTTTTAAAAAAAAAACAGTAGAGACAAAGGACGCAGTATAAACATTTCTTTCCCTTCTGAAATTGGAGCCCTTTGGTCTCTGCCCCCAATGAAAAGCATGGAACTTCCACTAGATGCAGGAAATGCCATCTTGTGGAGAGAAACCTCCAAGTGGAGGAAATTCCGATTTTTAAGGATCTCCTGCCATCAGGCAACAACAATGGCAATTCTATTTGTGGCCTGTGGAGGCAATGAAGAGTAAAGAGAAAGAGAATGCACTTGTGGGGCAGAGAGGGTGGAGAGAGCTCACATCCTTTCTGAAAACCAGGAACTTGGGCTAGCTGAATAAATCTCCATTCCAGTGTTAAAACAACGACAAGTGGGGCTGTTTTACCACAATTTATGTAAACAGCTGTGTTTTCCTGAAAAGTGCATTTTTAGAAAGAAAATGAAAAAAGGTAAAGGTAGTCCCCTGTGCAAGCACCAGCTGTTTCTACTCTGGGGTGATGTTCCTTTCACAATGTTTTCACGGCAGACTTTTTACGGGGTGGTTTGCCCTTGCCTTCCCCAGTCATCTACACTTTCCCCCCAGCAAGCTGGGAACTCATTTGACTGACCTTGGAAGGATGGAAGGCTGAGTCAACCTACAGCAGGCTACCTGAACCAGCTTCTGCTGGGATTGAACTCAGGTTGTGAGCAGAGGGCTCTGACTGCAGTACTGCAGCTTTACCACTCTGCACCACGGGGCTCTGTAAAGAAAATGAAAACTAATGGTAAAGGTTGTGTATTTAGGGGGAGGTATTTGTGAGTTTCCTGCATTGTGCAGGGGGTTGGACTAGATGACCCTGAAGGTCCCTTCCAACTCTAGGATTCTATGATTCTAGGATTGTATTCATTTAGTTCCATCTATGTTTCTTCTTATAAATGAACATTAATATTCCTTGATCCCCAATAAGAAGAGTCTTTTGAGACTTATTATGATTGTCCCAGGATTTCTTTGTGTGTTTGTAAAATAAAATCTACAGTCTACACTGTCTGTACCAACCGTTCTTTCTTTCATCACAAAAGGGCATTTTCCAGGAAAACCTATGGGCCTGTGAGGGGTAAAAGTTGTAAATTTGCATATTATATACTGTTTTAACATACATTGTTAAACATTTCCAGCTCAGAGATGCCCAGATCAATGCATCTGGCTCTTGGTCAGTCTATCTTGCTCTGTATTTAATGATGTGATGTGACGATGTTCTCCAAGCCTCCTTGTAGTTTTAGGAAGTTTCTGTCAACAAGAAGAATGAAGTCTTAACTATGGGATGGCCAAAGTTGACGAAACATATCGGTGTCAGATGCTTCATCGCTTTGAGTGAAACACAATGGATTGCTTGTGGTCAGAATCACCGAAAATAAAATTTAAATTAATTTGAATTACTTCACAAAGGTCCCATTAAAATAAATTTAAATAACCCGAAGGACGTTATTCAAACTGAATTCTTTCTACGTGTGCGTGTGCGTAGATTGTTATTCATATTAAATGAATGCGGCTTACTCAGATTGATTCAGCCGTAGTTCTCTGCTCAGCGCTCCAAAATGAAGCCCCATATTACTGATTTCCTGAAATTGTATCTTGACCTTGTTACCTCCTGGTCAATAGAATATTTCTGATTGTGTCAGGCGGGAGCGACGGTGGGGGGCTTTTGGGGAGGGGCAGAGTGGAAGAGGACAAGGACTGGCTTTCAAAGCCAGGAAATATATAGATAAAATTTGAAGCATATGAATTCTCAATCACTCGCCAATCAATATCACAATAAAATAACGTTATAGAAAAACATGGCTGGCGTGGCTCCTTCATTTGTTTGTTTCCCAGTCGCTGGCCCGCAACCCTGTCGCTTGATGAGGTTAAAGAGATCTTCTGAGAAAGATCCTATTGATTTTAATTACCGAGAAACAGCCCAGAGGGACAAAGGAACTTGGCCTGTTTATTTAGTCAGGGCTCTGCTTCAGTGTGGTATAAGGAGAGATCAAATCAGTGGCTCTCGTTATTACAATAATAATAAGGCAGAAAAGGTGCTTCAGGGCCTGGGAAGGTTTGTAGGTAATAACCTCCTTTGCTCCTCCCCCTCATAAAGGACAGGCTTGAAGAACAAGCAGCAATTACCGGGGGGTCAATATTAATTCAATTAAATTCGTGTTATTTATATCATAAAAAGCAGGGCTTAATATTTTCAAAATATCCTAATCAAAGCAGATGGCATGCCTTTCTTATTGACTGATTTTTATCATTGCTAAATGTATATCGAATGGCTTGGCTTCCTGTGGACTGAAGCTAATGCTAATTAGTTATTCCAGATAAAGCTATGGGCGATAAATGTTTATAAAGCTGATTGGTCTGACAATACCGCCTACTTAGGAGTTAAACAGGAAAGGTCTTGGGGGATTAGCAGTCATTAGAAGGATGAATTCTGCCTTTGCCATTGGAATCATTCCTCGTTTTGGGGGGCTTATCTGTGCTATCCATGGCTCCACATGGTCTATTTTGAGGGATATTTCCACAAGCTCTTCACCCATGCACACACGCTGTATTCTGGCTCCATGAAGTGCATGTTGCTGGGGATATTCCTTGCCGAAGAGGAGAAAATTGTGCTGCTAGATGGGGCAGCTACCTTGTGCCCCTTTGGCCCTTTCAAAAAAAAATGTGTTTCTGCTCTAAGCACCAGCCCAGACAGAGTTAGTTGCCAGTTGCAGGTTGGGGTGGAGCCTTAGGGAGAGAGGAGGTGGTATAATGCTAAAAACTGAACTCCACCTTTCATAGTGGTCATTTTCTCCAGGTGAATTGATATCTGTTGCCTGGAGATCCCCGGAGATCTCCAACCGACACCTAGAGTTTAAGAGAAAACCGTGTTTGAAGACTTAAGTCACACCATTAATTACTGTCCTTCAGAAATATCATAGGCTTTATGACATAGTTATTACTCACAACCATGAAGTAAAACTGTATACAGTTACTTCTTTGCGAACATACAAACAATGGCTCTGTGAGCTGAACAAACTTTCATACAGACATGTAAATTCGACTGATATATGCACATAATGAATTGAATTGAGCTGTGGGTGAGTTTCTAATTGACTGAAACATTGATGTTGTAACTGCTATAGAGTGAATGTATTATTTTTTTCTTTATAATTTTTCCTTATATTATTTTTCATATTCAGTTCTAGAAAAATTAGCTTTCGTTGGACGAAGAGACTCACCATCGAAACGCGTGTATTTTTACTGGAAACATGTTACATTTTGCATTTTCTGGATAAGAAACTCTGGCACCATTGCAATTAATGGTGTGCAAATTGTTATTCTTGTGTCAATGGACCTTGTATTTACATGTCTGTATGAAAGTTTGTGCAAGAGCCCCATGGTGCAGAGTGGTAAAGCTGCAGTCCTGCAGTCTGAATTCTCTGCTCACGACCTGAGTTCGATCCCAGCGGAAGCTGGGTTCAGGTAGCCGGCTCCAGGCCGACTCAGCCTTCCATCCTTCCGAGGTTGGTAAAATGAGTCCCCAGCTTGCTGGGGGGGAAGTGTAGATGACTGGGGAAGGCAATGGCAAACCACCTCGTAAAACGTTTGCCGTGAAAACATTGTGCAAGCAGCGTCACCCCAGAGTCGGAAACGACTGGTGCTTGCACAGGGGACTACCTTTACCTTTTTTTTTCCTTTTATGAAAGTTTGTACAGCTCACAGAGCCATTATTTGTATGTTCGCAAAGAAGTAACTGTATACAGATTTACTTCATGATTGTAATAATAATTATGTCACGAAGCCTATGATATTTCTGAAGAACAGTAATTAGTTGTATGATTTGATTCTTCAAACACGGTTTTCTCTTAGTCTTCTACCTTCTGTGTTTTCTCCCCCTCCCCCTTTTTTTACTACAACACCTGGAGGTTGGCAACCCAAGATCAGGCTGGCCTTTGCTACTTGGGTCAGGATTGTTTACTTTTATGGGCAGCCAATAGCTCTTGGGTTGCTCAGGTTTTGCTCATGAATCTTCTAACAATCACACTTTCCAGACTCAGTCAGTGCCAGCCCTATGATCCTTCAAATGTTTATTTGCAAATATATCCTTAGTAGTTCGACGGTACTTCTTCCTGTGGAAGCCTCTGGAGGCCTGCAGACTGTACAATTCCAGTCAGAGACTAAAACTACAGAGCCCTCTGAGTGGAAAGAGGGCACAGCTACCCTCTTGCCAGTGGCAGCGAGATCAAGGAGGCAGCAAGAGACAATAAGGGACAGGAATTTGAAACAGAAGGTGTGGGGCTTGAAGTCTAGAGTTGCTAATTTCCCCGTGAGGCCTTGGAATTACAACCCCCCTCCAGGCTGCAGAGAGATCCATTCCCCTGGAGGGATGGCAGCTTCTGGAGGATAGCTAGCTGGCATCTCACCCCAGCTGAGCTCTCTCTTGGCCCCAGGCTTCCCCCCACCTTCAGGGATCTCCCAGGCCAGAGCTGGCAGCCCCAGAGACCTTCCACTTAGTTAGGAAGAAGGAACCTTTCAGAAAGGTTCCTTGTATTTTGTAACTAGGCTTGCCAATCCCCAGGTCCCAGCAGGGTTCTCCCGCTTTCCCAGGCTCCTTCCCGCCCCCGGTCAGTTGGCTGGCAGGGGGGAAGTCCCGCCCCCACAGCCACCATGTGTCTTTCCACCTCCGGAGGCTTCAGTCTCCGAGTGGAAAGGCTTCCTCTTGGGATGGGGTGTTTGTGTTACTTGGAAGAAGTTGGCAGCAACTCATGAGTAGAGAGCCCAATCCCTCACTTCAGAGTCGCCAGAAACTGGGGTGGGGGAGGGTTCTCCCGCTTTCCCAGGCTCCTTCCCGCCCCCGGTCAGTTGGCTGGCGGGGGGAAGTCCCACCAGAGTCGCCAGAAACTGGGGTGGGGGAGGGGAATGTCTGCAGGGCACTGCATTATTCCCTATGTGGAGATCGATTCTCATAGGGTATAATGGGGAATTGATCTGGAGGTATCGGGGGCTCTAGGGTGGCTGCTTTTTGAGGTAGAGACACCACATTTTCAGTATGGCATCTAGTGCCTCTCTCCAAAATACCTCCCAAGTTTCAAAACAATTGGACCAGGGGGTCCAATTCTAGGAGCCCCATAAGAAGGTGCCCCTATCCTTCATTATTTCCTATGGAAGGAAGGCATTTAAAAAGGTGTGCTGTCCCTTTAAATGTGATGGCCAGAACTCTCTTGAAGTTCAGTTATGCTTGTCACACCCTTGCTCCTGGCTCTGCCCCCAGTGTCTCCTGACTCCACCCCCAAAGTCCCCAGATATTTCTTGAATTGGACTTGGCAACCCTATTTGTAAGGAACCAGATTTGTAAAGGGTGCATATTTAAATGCGCAAAAGGACCAGTGGTTGTGGTGTGGAAGCCATCAGCCCAAGTAACCTTTGACAAAACAGAACAGGTTGAAATCTACTTCTCATCAGATGGGAAATGAGTGTCTTTAGTCATGAGGCGCTCTTGGGAGGAAGGCATGTACCTGGTTTTGTAAGATCAACCCTGAACCTTCACAGAACTCCAAAATGAGCGTTCTATGTGACTGTAACAAGTCATACAATGGCACAGACATCAGCCTGCCCTCTAAGTAGCGATCTATGCCACACCCCTTGGAACTAAGGTAAAGAAATATCACTGCCACACATTTAGTAAATACTCTGGGTGCCCTGGCTAATCTGAAGGGTAACACAGTATGCTGGTAAGAAACTCCACTGTGTCTAAAAGGGTAAATATTTACAGTGATCAGGGTGAATAGCTATGTGGAAGGAAGTGGCCTGTAAATCTAGCAACTGGCCCTCTGCCTGTCTCGTTCCAACCTAGCCGCTGTAATCCACAATGGTCACCTGCAAAATGGATTACTGCAGGTGTTAAGTGATAACGTTATCAGAGGCAAAGATAACTCAATGTTCTCTTTAAAAAATTTTTTATTTAAAACCAGTCCGATCATTCTTGAAATGATTAAATATAAAAGACCCAAACAATACAAAAACACTGGCACATACCATTTTTACAGTTCTCGCCAAATCGTTCAGAAACGATGAGACCGCAGCCTCAAACGGAGAGACTCAGGGGTTTTAGGGCGTGGCTACTTTATATATGCCCAATTACTTGAACTTCATATGAGTGTATTAAACTGTGTAATTTGTTTTCTCTGAAGGGCTGATGTAAGACATCAGCACTGAGTGACAGACACTCTCCCAAAGAATATTTGTGTTAGAGGAGTTCCATATTGCCTTTGGCTTGTTCTGCTCTTTCTAAAATTTAATTTGAGCAAAAAGGCATTTATTCATAAATATTCTTTCTCAAGATTAGAGCAAAGCTGAAAAAAGTATATAGACGTTTGAAGATGCAAATAGATGTTTGCAGATTGGAAAACTAAAAGCAAATTCTTAAGTCTACTTTGTTCAAGAATCTATACCGTTCAGGTCATAGCTTATGCCATTTTGTGCGCATGTGTTAAGTACTGCCAAATTCTGACATATGGAAATATTAAAGAATTTTTTATGCCAGTTTCTTTGTGTGCTGCAGAAACTGATGTGACCAACAGCTGTAGGGGGAGGAGAATATTTTTGTCACCACAACAACCTTGTGTGTTATATATAATTTGGGAAAGCAAACTTCTCATGAAGTTCCTGATGGCACTGCAGAATTTTTTTTTTATGGAGAGGACTTTGGAGGCATTCCCCTCCCTGCCCCCATCCATGGCATATTACAGAGAAGTCCTCCAGAGTTTGTTCATGCAGGCAGTTTGTAGTGGAAAGCAGGGATGGGGGCCCAGCTCCATTTCTTCCTTGTGAAAGTCTTTATCTAGGAAGGATCAGGCCTGGGGGAACATATTTCATAGGTGACATCCAGCCCTACCAATCTCAGCCGTTGAATGCATGATAGACAGTTTGGGGGTGGGACTGCCTTCTCTCACAGGATGTGTGGTGAGGGAAGTAATTAAGGTCAGAGGAAGTGCTTTTCATTGATTACGAATCAATTACCTTCCCAGAATTCTTTTAGCTTTAAATTGATTAGAGCTCTTCAGCTAGGGTTGCCAAGTTCAATTCAAGAAATATCTGGGGGCTTTGGGGGGTGGAACCAGGAGACTTTGGGGGTGGAGCCAGGAGCAAGGGTGTGACAAGCATAAGTGAACTCCAAAGGGAGTTCTGGCTATCACATTTAAAGGGACTGCACGCCTTTTTAAATGCCTTCCTTCCATAGGTGATAATGAAGGATAGGGGCACCTTCTTTTGGGGCTCCTAGAATTGGACTCCCCAGTCCAAACTTTTTGAAACTTGGAGGGTATTTTGGGGAGAGGCACTGGATGCTATACTGAAAATTTGGTGCTTCTAGCTCAAAAAACAGCCCCCTCGAGCCCCAGAAACCTGTGGATCAATGCTCCATTATTTCTTATGGGAATAAGTCTTCATAAGGAATAATAGAGTTCCCAGCAGACATTTCCCTCCCCTCCCCCCCCACTTTCTGATGACCTTGAAGCGGAGGGAGGGCCTCCAAACGAGGGGATCCCCTGCCCCCACCTGGGGACTGGCAGCCCTATCTTCAGCAATAAAACAGCGATATGTCAAAAATGTCAAAAAGAGGGCATTACTTTCTCAGAAGTTTTTCCACCCAAAATAAAAAGGACATGTGGCCCTTCCGAAGGTTTGGTGAGAATACAGATGTAAAGGATGAAGTTATCTAATAAACAGGAAGGACCAAACAGGAATAACTAGTTTATATGGTCACCATTTGTTTGGGTTTAATTCCAGGGAGAAATATAGTGAAAAAAATAATCATGACAAAATTGGAGGTGAACATGTATCCTTAATTGTGGAATGCTGAGAGTAATTAACTGAGACCCTGTGATTATGCTCCATCCCTCTCCTCTCAGGTGTGGAGGCAACCTTACAGCATCTTTTTCTTTGAAGTGGGGCAGTTGGTGGTGTAGCGTTATCTCCCCTGTCCACAGACGAGAGAAATGCATTCCAATCTACCACTCCAAATTACATTACATTCTACTATTCATTATGGTACATTACAATGTACTATTCTAATCTGTTATTCCAAATAAGAAATAAAATAAAATAAAAAGAGGACATGTGGCCCTTCTGAAAGTTTGATGAGAATACAGATGTAAGGGATGAATAAAATTACCAAATGAGTTGAGATAAGAAAACCAAATTCCCTCTTAAATCCTGGGGATTCTATTGTTCTGAGTGTTGTAATAACTTGCAACTTAGCAATTTCCCTTTCTAGTATGTTCCTGAAGTTCCTTTGCAATAAAACAGCTGTTTTGAGGTCACCCACTGAATGTCCTGGAAGTTTGAAATGTTCTCCTACAGTTTTCTCAGTCTTTATGTCAGATTTGTGTCCATTTATCCTTTGACATAGAGTTTGTCCTGTTTGTCCTATGTAGAAAACTGAAGGGCATTGTTGGTGGATTAGCTGCCCTTAGGGGTGCAAGAACGCCCACCAGCTCAGTGGCGATCAGAGAGCATATTTATTGACAGGATGCTTGAGCGTTTAAGACATGCTTGTTCCTCTTCGACATCCCCCAGACACAAAGTAGTTGGGTTCTTGTGCATGTCCATTCTTAGACGTACAGCCCAATGGAGCCAGTTCCCCTCTTTGCTCCTTTGTCATTGCTGCATGACGCAGCTCTGCAAAATCATGCAAAACAATGAGCAAAGCATGTAAGCATATAAATGGCTCATAAACTATTTTTGAAAATGCTATCATCCATTTGGTGTTCACCCAAGTCCTTAGCAATGGCAACACTGAGGGTTGTTATCTGTTAGGACCAGCAGTGTGTTGTATGTGTGTGGTTTAGCAAAGCCCCATGGGGATTGTTGACCAACAGCTTTACCAGTGCCTTTTCTGATTTTTTCTAGCAATGGGATATTACATTTACAAACTTAGCAACGAGTACCCACAAAAAAATTAGAAAAGAACAATTTGCAAATGAGCAGCGCCCTGATTATGGGCAAAAGCCTGCTGTGCGATCCAAGGTTCATGGAGTGACTATGGGCGTTTTCGCACTGACCTTAATCGGCCGCGACGTCCCTCTTCACCGCGCAGGATCTGTGCGGATTTCGCAACAATTGCTGCGGAGCACCCGGAAAAGCCGCAAAGTCCCGCGGCTTTTGCGTCGCAAATGTAAACTGGTTTTTGGCAGTTTACATTTGCGACGCAAAAGCCATGGGACTTTGTGGCTTTTCCGGGTGCTCCGCAGCAATTGGTGCGAAATCCGCGCAGATCCTGCGCGGTGAAGAGGGACGTCACTGCCGATTAAGGTCAGTGCGAAAATGCCCTATGTTTTCTGGCTAGCAGGTTGCATCGTGAAGAAGGGCTGCTGCGATTGGCTGTTTTCACATGCTCTTTCTGTTGGAGGGAAAGTAACGGCGGAGAGACAAACGACGATTGCCAAGCGCCCTCTTGCCATAGAGGAACCATACATTTTGTGCCAATGTGCACACACATGCGCATTGTGACTCAAATTTCAGCAATCATTTGCAAATCAGCCGATCGCTTTTCTGTGCTGGAGGAGTCAGTATTTTGTTACCCATCACCTGTACAGTAGTCCCAGCTCTTCGGGCTAAGTGTGTGTCATTGTTTCTAATGGAGGACGTATCTTGTTGCTGTCAGGTAAGGAAGCAACAGTGGCGGCAGCTGTGTCTCGCCGGACCATCTCCCTCTAAATGTCATCCGCTTTGCAAGGGGCATCTTTACCTGCGATTCTTCTCTTTTCCATCCCATGAGCTACCATGAAATTGACATTTAAAACTAATTGTACGGCCAAATCTACCAGACGACAAGAGACGTCGCTTAAGATTTGTGGAAAGGATGTTGGACCAAATTCTCACCTGTATTAGTTTTCTTTCCGCTACCTGGCTGAGACGGAGTGCTAAAGGGGATTATTAGGCCCTGGCGGTGAGATAGGGACACAGAACTCATCTGCATTGCTTATCTCGGGCAGACAGTGCTCTGTCAGGATCTGTCCACCTGCCCTCCGTGCCTGTCCCTCGCCTTTATTGTCTTGCAGCTGCCGCCGCTGGCCGAGGCGCTTCTCTGCTCTAATAAACAACCAATTACTGCCCCAAACAGATGTCTGGGCTATGATCAAGTAATTCAGCTGGAGTGAAGAGGCCTTAAATAGGTCAATTTCATTCCGTTGGACATGGTAGCTGACAAGTGGAAAGGGAGGATTGTAGGGTGACCTGAACTTGTGTGTTATTGAATAAGTACGCTGGGAACGAAGGAAGGTGAAAAACTCTATACGGGTCTCACATCCTCAGAACAAGAAGTTTTTCTTGACGATTTCAAGAAAACCTCCAGTGAAAAATTTCAAGGCCTTCCTCAAAATGAAGGAGAAACAATGAAAGGGATCAGCCTGTCCTAACAAGAATTGTTGTAAGACGGATAGAATACAATGTGACAATTGTTAATCGCGATTTTAAAAAAGAAATTTTCCAAACAGAGGTTTGTTTTTCGAAACATTAAAAACCTCCAAGTTTTATTTCTCATGTTGTTCCTTCTCAAGGATAAATATTTGATCAGCTGTTGCCAGGCCCAGCCATTGCTCAGAGGAAATCAGCCAACTGTCACTTGGCAGAGTGGGGATTCGAACAGAGTTACCACAGATCCTAGTCTGACACTCTGACCACCGCCCCATGCTAGCTCTCAAGCCATGACCGTCATGAAGCCATCTGTCCCTTGCCCTCCCCCCACAACTGGCATAGAATCTCTACCATACTGTTATCAGAAAGTAGTACTGAGCTGAAGGGACTGTGGCTCAGTGGCAAAACATCTGCTTCAGGTTCTGAGAGACCCAGGTTCAATCTCTGGTGCCTCCAGCTGAAAGGATCAGGAGGCAGGTGGTGTGAGGTGGTTGGAGGGCCTGTGCCAGGGTGAGCAGACAATACTGACCTTGATGGGCCGAGGGTCAGGTGCCCCAGAAGGCAGCTTTATATGTTCATGAAAGCAGCTCATTTTGTCCCTGGGAAATCGTCAGCGTGTCAAAGGGCCTCTTCCTCTCTGTCAACCATGTCTGACCACTTCTGCAAAACTATTTGCTTGTCCACAGGGCTTTTCTTTTAGCAGGAACACACAGGACCGCAGTTCCAGCTGGCTTGACATCAGGGAGTGTGTTTTAACATGCAAATGAGTCCCTGCTGGGCTTTAAAAAAAAAACCTATGTGAAACAATGGTGGCATTAGGGTGTGTGGCCTAATATGCAAATGAGTTCCTGCTGGGCTTTTTCTATAAAAATAGCCCTGCTTGTCTATGTAATTGTGCTCATTTGCCTTTGGTTGCCCTCCGTAGCATTGTCATGTAATGCCATGATCTCATTCACCATGTGGACCTCATTTTTGCACGGCCACACTGGATATCCAGGCTTCTGAGGTCACCCTAGTCATGATATAATCCCTGGCTGGCTGGGCTGGTCCAGGTGGATCATTCAGGAACAAAAACAGCGAAATTTGAACAGAGATCAACAAGATTTTGGGGGTACAAGCTTCTGAGAGACAATGTTCCTTTGAATCTAGCTGTTCCACCACAGACCAACATAGTCAGCGCTTTTTTTGTAGCAGGAACTCTGTTGCATATTAGGCCACACACCCCTCTTATGTAGCCAATCCTCCAAGAGCTTACAGGGCTCTTCTTACAGAGCCTAATGTAAACTCTTGGAGGATTGGCTACATCAGGGGTGTGTGGCCTAATATGCTACAAAAGAAGCCCTGAACATAGTTACCCTCTGAAATTGTCAGGAATAAAAAGTAGCTAGTGGTGTTGTGAAGGTCATAGGTGTAATGGGAATACAATGGGGAATTACAATGGCATAAAATCAAATATGAACATATGAACATATGAAGCTGCCTTATACTGAATCAGATCCTCGGTTCATCAAAGTCAGTATTGTCTACTCAGACTGGCAGCAGCTCTCCAGGGTCTCAAGCTGAGGTTTTTCATGCCTATTTGCCTGGACCCTTTTTAGATGGAGATGCCAGGGATTGAACCTGGGACCTTCTGCAGATGCTCTACCACTGAGCCATGGTCCCTCCCCAAATAAATAAATGATCTTGGTCACCCCCAACACATCCTCACACTTAAGAATCTTTCTCAGCTCCTTCATGCCTGCCTTCTCAGGGTGGGATCAGACAAGCAGTTTGGCCTGACATAGCCCCCCCTCCCCTCTGGATTAAATGGGCACTTCTGGCTCCCATGCTCCACTGCCCTGACCTCATACTAAAATGACTCCCATGCAGATTAAGTAGCCACCAGCAAATTCTGGTGGCTACCTTGGTGAAGCACTTCCATGATGGGTTTCTGGGCATCTGATCAACTGGGTGCACCATGGAAACATTGGCTGCTTTGTGTACCTGTGCAGTCAACATCATCTATTGAGAAATAATTGAAGGAACTGATTACAAGATTAGCTGGCTTCGTGGGCAGATATCAAAGGCATCCAGAGAACCTACATAGTAACTCTCAACATCTCATATTGATTCCCACCCCCACCCCCCTTTTAACTACATGTCTCTCAGAGCCCCATGGCGCAGAGTGTTAAAGCTGCAGTACTGCAGTCTGAACTCTCTGCTCACAACCTGAGTTCGATTCCGGCTCAAGGTTAACTCAGCCTTCCATCCTTCCGAGGTCGGTAAAATGAGTCCCCAGCTTGCTGGGGGGAAAGTGTAGATGACTGGGGAAGGCAATGGCAAACCACCCTGTAAAGAAGTCTGCCATGAAAACGTCGTGATGTGAGGTCACCCCAGAGTCGAAAATGACTGGTGCTTGCACAGGGGACCTTTCCTTTCCTTTTAAACAATTGGAGGTAGATGCAGGCAGGTGGTGCAGGGTTCCCTCTAAGCTGCAGAGTCTTGTGAGCAAGAATTCTACTTTGTGAGCTACTGGCATTAAAGTTGTGAGCTACTGCATAAATTAGTGTGCTCTGGGGTCATCCTTCCTGAGCTAAGACAAAAATGTGTGAGCTGGAGGCTAAAAATCTGTGAGCTAGCTCATGCTAACTCAGCTTAGAGGGAACAATGGTGGCAGGTGATGGCAGCCTTGAAAAAGAAGCATAACAATGCAAATAGAAATATACCTGAATGACTGACTCCCTGATCTTGACAGATGAATAATTTAGGACACAAGCAGTTTATTAAGCATTAATGGTTGTTGAGGCAATACACAGTAGGTACGTGTTGGGTAGACGGGGGAGAGATTTGAACCAGCAGAGTTCAAAGGAGGGGATTCCCCTCCCTTGATGACCTAGATGGGTGGAGGTGGGAAGTGTCATGAAGTCGCAGCTGACTTTTGGCAAACCTATAGGATTTCCAGGGCATGAGAGAAACAGATGTGTTCTGCCACTACCGGCCTCTGCATGGCAACCCTGGACGTCCTGGGTGGTCCCATCCAAGTGGCAACCCAGGTGAGAGCACCTAAATGGGGGGGGGGGCATTTCCAGCTGGAGAAGTGGAGGATCGAATTCAGTATTTGTGTACGGAACTGGGATACATGCAGGGGCTCTCTGGAACGCAGCAGCGTAAGCAACAGATGGCAACAGTGTTTGTTCTCTTCCTTGGCTGCAAAGTTGCTTTTCTCCACAGGTCCAATTACCCTCCCACCACCACCACCACGTTTTCTAATGACTTCGACAGGCCTTTTTTTCTACAGGCCCAGCAGAAACTCATTTAATAATAATAATAATAATAATAATACATTTATTCTTATATCCTGCCCTCCCCCGCCGAAGCGGGCTCAGGGCGGCTCACATGACATGGTTTACACCATGATTACACTAAAATCCATCAATGCATTAAAACAATTAAATAGTTAAATACAATTCAGATTAAGTTAAATAACAATTAAAATTTATCAAGTGTAAAATTAAAGTGCCACAGTTCAGAATACGTATAGGATGGCTAGGTGTCATCTCCGGGTGCCATTTTAAATGCGAGTTGACAGAGGGTGGTTTTGCAAGCCCTGCGAAATTGGTTTAGGTCTCGCGGGGCTCGCACCTCTTCTGGTAGTTGGTTCCACCATTTGGGAGCCATTGTGGAGAAGGCCTGCTCCCTTGTTACTTTCAATCTGGCCTCTCTTGGTCCAGGGATTTGGGAGGTTTTGGGAGGATTAGGTTTTGGGAACTAGATCTCAGCGCTCTCTGGGGAACATATGGAGAGAGGCGGTCCCTAAGGTAGGCAAGTCCTCGGCCATATAGGTATAGGTCCTCGGCCATTTGCACCCCCTGACACCCCAGGCCACGCTCCCTGACACCAAGCAAGCCAGAACTGTGTTCCTGCTAAAAAAAAAAAAGACCCTTGTGTTGAAATGAGGCCTCATGTGGGGGTCTTGACGGGGCTCATGTAGTACTTAGGAGAGAGAACTGTGATTGGAAACAGACTTAAGTCAGCCTGCTGAGCTACACTGGGACTGAGGCAGGACAGGAAGCTGCTGAGGGCAGGATCCCCTCCCCCGCTCCTATTGAATCCAAGGGGAGCGCTTCTCTCTTTGGCACTGGTTTGGCCAAGAGATGGCTGAGAGGGCTTCACATGCCCACAAGGCCCTGCTCCTCCCTCACCACTCTGCCCACATTGCAGCCCCTCTCTGATCTGTCTGTTGGCCTGGCAACCAGGCCGATTTCCGATGTGGTGCCAGTCTAGTGTTACGCCAGCGTACTTCTGGCACAGGGCTTAGTTTCCCCCCTAGAGAGCGGCCTCAGGAGAGGGCTGTTAATTGGCCTCTAAATGTAGCTTGATCAGAGTGAAGCACAAACGGGGAGTGGGGGGGGGCAGGCATTTCCATTCATTCCGTCTGACAGGTATGCCATGCCTTTCTCCTCAGACGGTCACACATGGTTGAGGAGAAATTTATAAAGGTTAATACAGAATATTATGTCTAACACAACATATTTTCCAGTTCTACACCAAAATAGCTTACTTGTTCTGTAAGACTGACAGTTTCCTCTTAAGTACAAGAAGTCAAAAACGGCAAAGAAAAGCCAGAGGGTGAAGTCAACATGGCTCCACAGAGAGAGAATAAAGGAATATTAACAATGCGCAAGAATTGTTCATATTTGTGACAAAAAGGCATCTGTAATTACATAAACTTCTAATATTGATTACAATCCTGGCAGTTGTGCTGGCTGCACACAGCAACAATGGCAGAAGAGAGCACATTTCTCTCCTGCTTTGTGTGCAAAGGTGTTGCATAACCACTTGAACCCTTTTTGTTGGTTTTCCCCTCCTGCAGTGCCTGCCCAACTTCTGGGCACCGAAAAGGGTCTGCAGATGTGGCAGAAGCTGAAGACGTGCCCAAGCAGATTTCCTTTTCGCGAGCACGCAGCTAAAGGAAGAGCTGCATTTATCTCAAAAGTGTACATCCTGAATTTTAAATATGAATTGCCCCCCACCAAGAATCCTGCTTTTCTCTGGTACCCCCTGTCCTCATCCACCCCTCCACCTGCTCCCCTCATCTCAAAATACCTGAGAGGCGGGTGGAATCCATGAGAGAGAGAAGGCCCAAACCCCCCTTGTAGGAAAAACTCCCCCCCCCTTCATCATAGGAAGAAGACTGTAGATTTATACCCCGCCCTTCTCTCTGAATCAGAGACTCAGAGCGACTTACAATCTCCTATATCTTCTCCCCCCACAACAGACACCCTGTGAGGTGGGTGGGGCTGAGAGGGCTCTCACAGCAGCTGCCCTTTCAAGGACAACCTCTGCCAGAGCTATGGCTAACCCAAGGCCATGTTAGCAGGTGCAAGTGGAGGAGTGGGGAATCAAACTTAGTTCTCCCAGATAAGAGTCCATGCATTTAACCACTTCACCAAACTGGTTCTCTAAGGCCGTTTTCGCACTCACGTTTTACTGGCGCCACGACCCTCCTGACGCCGGCGAATCTGCATGGATTTCGCACCAGAAGCGCCGGCGCACCCAGAAGCGCCGGCTACTTCCGTCGCTAAGCCAGCGCAAACGGAAATCGCAAAGATGCAGGAAAACGTTTGCGCTGGCTTAGCGACGGAAGTAGCCGGCGTTTCTGGGTGCGCCGGCGCTTCTGGTGCGAAATCCATGCAGATTCGCCGGCGTGAGGAGGGTCGTGGCGCCAGTAAAACGTGAGTGCGAAAACACCCTAAGAGTAGTCTTCTGGAGTATTTTGCTCTTTCTACCTATAGGCTGGAGGTATAATTCACATCACAACAGTGTACGGTAAGTGAAAACTGTCCTAATCAGGCATGTGATGAATTCTGGCTCTGTGCTGCTGATTTCCTTCCCTGTCACTTCCTGCCATGGGATGATCCCGTTCTTGCCTGGAACCTTTGTGACCACTGCTCTCAACAGGTGAAGGGAGACGGCCACCAACTGAGAAGGCAACATGCCCAGCAACAGGCAAAAAAGGCAAGCGATGGAGCAAGAAACTTGGATCCCCCCAAACTCTCCTCCGTTCAGCCCCATCTCCAGACGGTGCCAGCCCACAGCCTTTGCCTGTTTCCTTTGAAGCCTCCGCCATCCCAGCTCAGCTTCAAGCAGCCTGCTGTGAAACTCTTGAAGCAAGCCTGGCTCTGGAAAACTCTGAGTCAAGAGATGCAATTGTTTTACAACCAAAGTTGGCCTTATCTATTGATACTCAAATGAGGCAGCGCTTCTGTCTCCAACTGATGAAATATAGTTTTGATGCTGCCTGCAGGAAATATGTCACCACGCTCTTCCTTTCCTTTCTGTTTTGCTTCTTGGATAAACATGCAACATCTGGTGATGATAGCAGTCCACAGACTCCCCACTTACCCTCGGGGCTGTTGTGTAACCACGGGCAATTTATCTCCGTCGTCCCTCTCTTAAAACACTTTTATCAAAATTGGCGGTCAAACAGCACTGAACCATGGTGGCCTCAATCTTAAATGCTGCGGTGCAGATTTTAATTTGGGAAAGATTAATGCGCTCTCAAGTGTTAATGCTACAGCCTTCTGTTATCTGCGTTGATGGCTGTCAGCTAATTTCTGCAGAAGGACTGTAAAGAAAACCGTGCATGTTGATGTTTAAGAAGCCAAAGCTGCGGAATGGCCGGGTAATAGAGAGGGGAATGGAACCATTTCCTCAAATTTCTTTTAAATTAGGAAATGTTTCCTTGTCTTCCTCAATGCTGAACTACTGAGTCGGTTCCACTCAAGCTGATTCTTGAAGATACAAGGTATATTTCAGTTAAAGGAGCAGTAAAAATGTCAAAAGATACTTTATCACGGTCGCTTTTCGATTGAAGATAACAAGCCATCCCACAACAAACACCAGCTACCACCAGAAGCTCTGCAATTGCTAAAGAAGAAGTCAAAGGGTTCTCAGCCTATTTGTATTTATTTGGGGTGTGTGTATGGGGTTTTTTTTGGGGGGGGGGCAGGTTCTGCAAATTACAAATAACTTATTTGGGGGCTTCCTGATTTCCAGAAAAGAGATGGGATTGTTTTACAACCAAGTAGTCAGTAAAATTTCTTCACGTCACTTTGGCTGGGAAGAGACACCAGAGGGAGATACGTGGCAAGAAGGGAATCCTATTTACATTGGCTAATTTACACATGAAGAGCGGGGGAAAGACACAATTAAGCTCATAAAAGGTGCTTCCGTGATGATTCAGGTCAAGGGGCTAATAGTGGACTGTGTGCAAAAGAGTCCCCGGCCCAATCACATTAAACAGGCTTGATGAAATCACAGAGGCCAGCCAGTGATTTCCGTTGTAATAATGAACTGGGGTTTTTTTTATAATTAAAAAAAGATTTATGTAGATTGCTAGGCAGGACCGTGAGCCAGTCAAAGGCAGACAAGATGAGAACTGTCCACCAGAAGCTTTATTGTAATGGGGGGGGGGGGGGGAGAGGTGTCACAGGGGATGCAGCCATTCATCCGTTTGTCTCAAAATCCATGGATTCCCCCCCCTCCAGTTTTTAAAGCTCTCCTGGACAGAACCCCGTCAAATTAAATATTCATTACGTGGTGTGCACAATACTAAAATTAAAAAAAACATAGGGCCTGAATATCTGGCTGCCTTGGGAGTCAGAACAAGCTTTACATGAATTGTAAAAACTTCTCCCACAAAGTCGATGAACACTTCAAGTGTCCAACATAAGAACAGCCATGTTTTGGCCTCAAGGGCCTTCCTTCCTCGGTGGTCAATAATACTTACTTTTTAAAAGTTCCAGCCAGGAAGACTTCTCCCTTTCCCTGCTTCCTTGTTGCTGCTGTTGTAACCGTGAGGCTTTCTTCTATAGCACCACTGGCATATACAGGCTACAGGTTATTTTTTTTGGGGGGGGGAGGGGTTTGTGAGTTTCCTGCATTGTGCAGGGGGTTGGACTAGATGACTCTAGAGGTCCCTTCCAGCTCTATGATTCTGATTCTCTTTTTTTACATCCTTTCCCTCTTCTGAAAATTGCATATGAAATACGTCGTGGTGAATGTGACACAGTCCTCAGCACCAACTGACAAGGAGCTTGGGGAACTGGGGCTGAAAGTGTCTTTAAGGTCGTCATCTCCATCTGCATGGGAAGTTTACATGTCAAGCCAGGGAATTTCTCCATCCCATACAAGATTATGCATGGGGTGGAGAAAGTAGAGAAAGAAGTCCTTTTCTCCCTTTCTCACAATACAAGAACTCGTGGGCATTCGATGAAATTGCTGAGCAGTCGGGTTAAAACGGATAAAAGGAAGTCCTTCTTCACCCAAAGGGTGATTAACATGTGAAATTCACTGCCACAGGAAGTGGCGGTGGCTACAAGCATAGCCAGCTTTTAAGAGGGGATTGGATAAAATATGGAGCAGAGGTCCATCAGTGGCTATTAGTCACAGTATATATGTGTGTGTGTGTGTATATATACACACACACACATATATTGGCCATTGTGTGACACAGAGTGTTGGACTGGATGGGCCATTGGCCTGATCCAACATGGCTTCTCTTCTGTTCTTATGTGACACAGAGTGTTGGATTGGATGGGCCATTGGCCTGATCCAACATGGCCTCTCTTATGTTCTTATGTGACACAGAGTGTTGGACTAGATGGGCCACTGGCCTGATCCAGCATGGCTTCTCTTCTGTTCTTATGTGACACAGAGTGTTGGACTGGAAGGGCCACTGGCCTGATCCAGCATGGCTTCTCTTATGTTCTTATGTGACACAGAGTGTTGGACTGGATGGGCCATTGGCCTGATCCAACATGGCCTCTCTTATGTTCTTATGTGACACAGAGTGTTGGACTGGAAGGGCCATTGGCCTGATGCAACATGGCTTCTCTTCTGTTCTTATGTGACACAGAGTGTTGGACTGGATGGGCCATTGGCCTGATGCAACATGGCTTCTCTTCTGTTCTTATGTGACACAGAGTGTTGGACTGGATGGGCCATTGGCCTGATCCAACATGGCCTCTCTTATGTTCTTATGTGACACAGAGCCTGATGCAACATGGCTTCTCTTCTGTTCTTATGTGACACAGAGTGTTGGACTAGATGGGCCATTGGCCTGATCCAGCATGGCTTCTCTTCTGTTCTTATGTGGCACAGAGTGTTGGACTGGAAGATCCACTGGCCTGATCCAGCATGGCTTCTCTTATGTTCTTATGTGACACAGAGTGTTGGACTGGATGGGCCATTGGTCTGATCCAACATGGCCTCTCTTATGTTCTTATGTGACACAGAGTGTTGGACTGGATGGGCCATTGGCCTGATCCAGCATGGCTTCTCTTCTGTTCTTATGTGACACACAGTGTTGGACTGGAAGGGCCACTGGCCTGATCCAGCATGGTTTCTCTTATGTTTTTATGTGACACAGAGTGTTGGACTGGAGGGGCCATTGGCCTAATCCAACATGGCTTCTCTTATGTGACACAGAGTGTTGGACTGGATGGGTCATTGGCCTGATCCAACATGGCTTCTCTTATGTTCTAATTGCCTTCAGTCATCTCTCTGGAACAGTGGCTCTTCAAATGTGGGCTGCAAGTTATTTTCAGGTGGTTGGCAAGAGTTTATTAATAATAATGGAAGAAACTGCTGAAGACCTGAACACTTACTAAGGGTGATTTCATGGTCCCCTGTATTGAGGCAGCCTCGCATGTGAAAGGGGAAAAAGAAAGAATCTGCCCTGCCCAGCAGTATCTTGACCAACATCTCAGTGACCCATAAGGAGCATGTCCTTGGGAACTAGGGTTGCCAAGTCCAATTCAAGAAATATCTGGGAACTTTGGGGGTGGAGCCAGGAGACTTTGAGAGTGGAGCCAGAAGCAAGGTTGTGGCAAGCACAACTGACCTCCAAAGGGAGTTCTGGCCATCACATCTAAAGGGACTGCACACCTTTTAAATGCCTTTCCTCCATTAGAAATAATGAAGGATAGGGGCACCTTCTTTTGGGGTGCATAGAATTGGACCCCTCAGTCCAACCTGTTTGAAACTTGGATGGTCTTTTGAGAAGAGGTGTAGGATGCTATGCTCCAAATTTGGTGCCTCTACCTAAAAAATAGCACCCCCCCTAGCACCCCAGATACCCGTGGATCAATTCTCCATTATTCCCTATGGGAATTGATCTCCACAGGGAATCATGAGCACTCAGCAGACATTTCCCTCCCCCACCCCGGTTTCTGATGACCCTGAAGCGGGGGGAGGGCCTCCCTGCCCACCCTTGGGAATTGGCAACCCTATTGGGAACACTCCCCTTTTCTCTGCATATTTTAGTTGGAGTGCAGAGGCATCACAGCTGCACAGGATTGCAGCAGGAGCTGTGGTTTAATCTGGTGGATTTATATGTGTCCCACACCATGTGTGGCCGCAAACCGTCTTTGTCGCCAGCCATATGTGGCCGCAAACCAACATACCACTGATACCGTTCTCGCACACAGCTTACCATGCACTCATAATCCTATTCCCTCAGCAGTGTCCGGTCAGATTTCCCACCATCTACACCGGAGTTATAGGAAGTGCCGCGGCTTTTGCGTAGCAAACGTAAACCGTTAAAACCCAGTTTATGTTTGCTACGCAAAAGCTGCGGCACTTCCTATAACTCCAGCGCAGATGGTGGGAAATCCGACCGGATGCTGCGGAGGGAACAGGATTGTGACTGCGTGGTAAGCTGTGTGCGAAAATGGTCTGAGTGTTCCCAAAAGATAAACCAGGATAACGGTCAACTTTAAAAATCCTCGAGAACTGCGGAAATACCATTAACTGGAGCTTTTTGGGTGATGGCACACAACCCATTTGGATGAGAGGAGCCTCCTCTGAGGAGGCCATGAAAATAAGTCCCATCATGAAAACTGGTCCCTAGCCAATGGAGGGAGCTGCTAAAGAATGAGCTGAATGCCTGAAGGGAGGAGGGACAGCACACAAGTAAATACTGCTAGACTGTCCTCCATTTAACCCTCAGTTGAAAACACATCTTTAAGTTGCCTTTAGGACTGACTAACTTGGACGAATATGATGCTACTAACAGTTAATTCTGCATAGGTTATTTTCATGGGGGGGGGGTGCGGGTAGAAAACAGGGAAAGCAGGGCTTTTTGTGGGGAGTAGAAAGCAGGGTCTAAATGGCTTGGAGCCTTTTAAATGAAAGAGCTGAGCAGCAGTCCCTGCTTACTCAGCTGTTTGGAACCCCTGCTTTCTGCTACCTGTGAAAAATCATGGGGAGCAGAAAGCATGGGTTTAAACTTCAAATGGCTCACAAACCAATACAAAATGGTTCATTTTGCAAGCCAGCATGAAGAAGGAACTAGCATGCAGAATTTCTAGCCAGGAAGACTTTCCATCTTCCCTGCTTCCTTGTGCTGCTGTTGTAACTGCCTTCATGGTTTGGTTTATGATTCAGCCATGAACCTCCCCAAAAATGTGGTTCTGCCCATCCCTTGTCAGGTGGAGGGAGAGAAGAAAGAGTGTGTGTGGCAGGGGGGAAGCTGAGACAGGGCAAAACGGGTGCCCTTTGCAGGTTTCCCACTGTGCAAGTGGCCAGCCCTGGCAACTGCCACTGTGCAACTTGCCAATTGGGTTCCTGAGCAGAGGGTGCTGTGGGATAGAGTAGGGCAGAAAACTGAAGATGGGGAGAAGATGAAGGTAGGCTGGATGGTAAGGAGCATAGGTAGGAAAGGGGAAGAGGCTATGGGGCTTTCAAGGAATGAAAGAAGGAAATATTGAGAGAGAGCATGGCTGCTTCCCTACAAAGGACTTAAGTTCCCACCGTGGACAAAAACTAGTTCAACCGGCTAGCAATGTACACAACTTGTGTAAGAATTATATGCCGTTGCAAGCAGAGGACATCCCTGGATATTATACATGGGGTGTTTATGAAGTGTCCAGGAGTGACTCAATTCGTTGTGGTAAAATGTTGAGGATGAGGATCACTATGGATTCAGTCAAGATGGCAGAATGACCAGAAGCAACTCTTTGCCGCTTCTCTTTTCTGCAGACTGAGCTTCGATGTGGACCAGGTTTGCCTGATACCACGGCTATTTGCTCTCACTTTATCATTCGATTTTGGCGCGTTATTTTCAGGCTGAGGGCCGCTTTGGATCCTGAGTTGCCCTTGGGATAAGAGAAGTCCACAGCTACGGACACAGCTGGATGAGCACAGGTGGGCCAACTCGATTGTGAGGCAGACCAGGTTCATTGACTTGTTCATCTCCCAAGGTTACAGATGCCGTCAAGTGTCAGCAGTGCCCTTCCACTCTGCACCGGGCAAACAGAAGAAGAAATGGACATGAATGTGACATTAAAAATCACAACACTGAAAATATGGTCTGGGATGAAAGCAGTCTCTGCCATCTCTTTCTCCCCATGTCCTCTTTTCTTTTAGTTATTAATTGAAAATGCAGTTCTAAGATTGGTAATGGAGAGGGGGGAGTAAAGAGAGGAAGCCTTGCTTCTGCCCACCTCTGCCCTTGGTGCCAGCCACCCCCAGTCAGAAAACGGTACAAAAACGTTCTTTCTGCCCACCTTCTCTCTTGCCTTTAGTCCCACTGGGGGGATCGATTTCTTGTTTCTTGGAGAGCCAGTTTGGTGTAGTGGCTAAGTGTGTGGACACTTATCCGGGAGAACCGGGTTTGATTCCCCACTCCTCCACTTGCATCTGCTGGAATGGCCTTGGGTCAGCCATAGGTCTGGCAGAGGTTGTCCTTGAAAGGGCAGCTGCTGTGAGAGCCCTCTCAGCCCCACCCACCTCACAGGGTGTCTGTTGTGGGGGAGGAAGGGAAAGGAGATTGTGGGCCGCTCTGAGACTCTGTCCTTGAAAGGGCAGCTGCTGTGAGAGCCCTCTCCAGCCCCACCCACCTCACAGGTTGTCTGTTGTGGGGGAGGAAGGTAAAAGAGA
Organism: Heteronotia binoei; assembly: GCF_032191835.1. Taxonomy (NCBI): domain Eukaryota; kingdom Metazoa; phylum Chordata; class Lepidosauria; order Squamata; family Gekkonidae; genus Heteronotia; species Heteronotia binoei. The sequence goes on from NC_083225.1 coordinate 20,310,300, forward strand.
TTGTGAGCTGCTCTGAGACTCTTTGGAGTGGAGGGCGGGATATAAATCCAATATCTTCTTCTTCTTCTTCTTGTTTGCTACCCATTTACCACCTATCTTATTGCACTGCTGGTGTTTTGGCTCTTTCTGAGCATGTTTCTGGGAGTGCCGGTAAGCAGGCAACTGGGTCTTTGCCACGCATCGACCCATGACCCTTTGCTTGATGCATGACGTGCAAAAGCTCCTCCCTTGCCTTCAATTTGGTGAGTCTGTCAGGTGTTCCTGGGCTCTTGCTCTTTTCTCCACCCTGCTGGCCATCCTGCTGAGCAGGCAGCCAACCCACTTGGGCAATAACAATGCCTACCGACCAGACCAGCACAGCCCCCTAGCTCCCTTCCTAAATGGAGATAGGCCTCACTAATATACCTTTTAGATATTGTATCCAAAGCTGAAATTCTACCTAAAACCAAACTTGACAAGAAAGCTAATACCTTAATACCCCGGTTCGAATACCTCCAGGTCTTGCACCTGCTGGACAGTCCAAAAGTTAAAGCAGGACTGAAACGCCCCCGTACAGCATTTGAATCTTTGGTTATGCAACCTAAAATCCAGAAGAAGGGACTCATCTCCAAAATCTACCAAATCTTAATCTCCTTATTTTTTAATTTTTTTTGCCAAACTACCTCAATACACGGACTCATGGCACAAAGACTGCAACACGACATTGCCCTCTACTCACTGGGAATCAATTTGGCTGACCGAAGCATACCAAACAAAATCCTTAAACAGCTTCCAATAAAACTTCAAGACACTAGCGAGATGGTACGACACACCAGCTACGCTTGCACACATAGTGCCCAACCACTCACCCCATTGTTGGAGGAGGGGTGGCGAAGTAGCCAACTATTTCCACTGCTGGTGGGAGTGCTCGATAATTAAGTAATAAATTTTAATTAAATAATTAATTAAATTAGGGAGGGACGGTGGCTCAGTGGTAGAGCATCTGCTTGGGAAGCAGAAGGTCCCAGGTTCAATCCCCGGCATCTCCAAAAAAGGGTCCAGGCAAATAGGTGTGGAAAACCTCAGCTGGAGACCCTGGAGAGCCGCTGCCAGTCTGAGAAGACAATACTGACTTTGATGGACCAAGGTCTGATTCAGTATAAGGCAGCTTCATATGTTCATATGTTCAATCATTTTGGAGGAAAATCCTGCACCTCATATCTGACTTAACTGAAACCACACTCCCACTGGACCCCCTGCTAATCCTGCTCAATCACTGGCAAAGCACTAAAATAAATAAATAAAATAAAAATAGATAAGCCTTTGGAGCAGTGGCTTTTAGCCGCAGCTTATTGTTGGAACTCTCTGTCTGGGGCAGTGATGCTCTGTATTCTTGTGCTGGGGGGGGGGGCACAGTGGAAGGGCTTCCAGCCTCACTGGTGGACCTCTTGATGGCACTTGGGTTTTTTGGCCACTGTGTGACACAGAGTGTTGGAGTGGATGGGCCACTGGCCTGATCCAACATGGCTTCTCTTATGTTCTTATGTCCACTGCGTGACACAGAGTGTTGGAGTGGATGGGCCACTGGCCTGATCCAACATGGCTTCTCTTATGTTCTTATGTTCTTAATACCCAATCATAAATGCCCTCTATTGACTACTCTCCTCACTGCAGCCAAGTCTGTAATATCCCAGAGCTGGAAGAGTCCTAAACTCCTTACCACCGACCTCTGGCTTTCCAAAATCTGGAGAGTTTCCAGAGTATTGGGTGCCATCATGTACGAGGTTACATCCAAGGGGGGCGGGGTTCACGCTGAGGCAGCACATCGACCAATTACGGGCATGAGAGTTGCCTGGAGGGGAGGGGGACGAGTGCTTCGCAAATCCAACAGCCACGCCAGACGCCACATCGTACGAGCCGGAGGAAGCAAAAGAACAAGCAGCAACACCCCCAACAGCACCCAAGACAGCGGAGCAGCCAAGGCTACCACCAGAACAAGAGACCACGGGGAGCCCGGCTCCACCAGCCGAGATCCCCTCAACGCCAAGCCCTATGCCCAGGGTGCCAGAAGCTGCCACCACGCCCACACCAGCGCTCAGATGGTTGAGACGAGAGCATCACAAGCCCGCGTACCTCAAAGACTATGTCCACTAGGGAGCTTCCGAACTTAGGAGGGAGGGATGTTACGTATGTGGACTCAAGAGAAGGCTTTGGGTGTACCTGCCAGGCTCAATGGAGCCATACGGTCTGAGCCTGGGGAATGGGGAACAAAGGGCTGCAGGATCCAAATCTCTGCAGCCCTAGACCAATCACAAGCCCCCACCGGTTTGAAGGACCCAATGAGGTGCTAGCCTGGGAATCCAGAGATGTATATAAGTTGGGCCGGCAGGCCCCATCCCCAGTCTTGTAATGTAGCCCTATCCTATATCATGTCTATTAAAGAGCTGGTTATCCTCCATGTATTGAACGCACTATATTATAGTTATCTTGTTTTCGACTGTGTTATTTCTATTATACCTATGTAATGCTGCAAAAATCCAATGAAAGTTTATTTTCATTTTAAAAAAAGAAAAAAATAATGATGCCCATCTAAAATCTGAGGGAATTCCTCATGACGAGAGTGATTCCCTGCCCTTTCTACAGTGATGCCGGCCCTTGAGGGTAGGCCATATGTGAAGAACTGCCATGGTGTAACTGTCTCAGGCACCGTGCTCCCTCCCATCCTGCGCTATTGTCCTCTAGTGGCCCCCTCCTTACAGACAGTGGAGATTTTGGCTTTGAGAATGAACGAGGCACACCACTCGCCTCTCTTCACCTGGACTTTGGAAAGGAGGATCCTTCGGGTGAGGGGTGCAGTCCCAGAAAAATACAATCCTAGTATAGGTGGGGGGGGGGGAAGAGTTTCCCATTAAAATTGCTAGAAATGGTTGATTGCTATCATGATTAGCAACACCGCATAGCGATGCAAAAGTGTCAGAACAAGAATTTCACTGAACCCAACACGCCCAATCTCGGTAACGTTCTGGTCTGCTCTTTGCACCCCACCTGGTCCAACGCACAGGCAAGGCTAACTTCTCTTTCCTCCCCACCCCCCCGCATTGATAATGTCACCAAGTCACATGGGGTGGCCAATCTGGTGCCCCCAGAAAGCCGGCGCCCTAGGTAATCGCCTAGTTTGTCTAGTGGCTGGGCCGGCCTTGCCAACGCAGGCAGCTGCTTCTCTGCTGTTTGGGGTCTGGTTGGTACACTTTAGATACACTTTAAATTTTTCTTCTTTTAATTGGATACAAGGACAGGGTTTTTTAAAACCCCCAATGATTAGTTAGTGTTGTCCCCAGTAAAATTTAAGCAACGTTTGCCTCTCAAAAGACCATTGGTAACTGTTCTTTAAAGCATTAAGTATTAAAAACCTATCTAATCAGATGATGAATACAGTAGCTAAAATGATAGCTTTGGAAGTTACGTATCACTAGTGCATTGTCTACAATAAAACAGGTAATATTTGTATCTGCCAGACTGTGAAAACCGAGCATGTAATGTCATTTGCAGTAAGTACTCTGGGCATACAAATAAAATGCCTGGTTCCATGCTGGAATTGCCAGGGGGAACATAATTGGGCTCCCTCAAATGTGTTCAGCGTCTTTTTTGAGAACAGAATCATTGAGCCTGCAGACTAAATTTAACAGCCTGGTAGAAATATGCAGGTGAAGGTACAATTAATTTTAATTACTAGACTATACATTGTTAGTTGCACAGCCATGAGTAAAATTAAAGTGGCAATCACAATTAGAAAATTGCAACCTCATTGTGCAACAAATTAGTCACAAATTAAAAGTCCAGGAACTATTATACCGTTTCCCTATAGCTTTATGACCATTATTGCCCTGATATGGATTTCTATTTCTTTACTGTATTGTGCACCTCTTTACATTTTACTTTTGTTTGAGGTTGCTGGCTTCTTCCCAGATCTTGACTCTGTGAAAAGAAGCAATCATAGAAAGATGGATGTTGTTCTTCTTGTCGTACTCAGCACTTGGATCCGCACGTGCGGAATCAAAAACCAGGGAAGCTGAAATAAATAAGAGCTGATGTGGGGCGGTGGAAGTAAGGTATGGGTAGACTAGATGAATAGGAGCCCCGTGGCACAGAGTGATAAAGCTGCAGTAATGCAGTCCTAAGCTCTGTTCACGACCTGAGTTCGATCCCGGCAGAAGCTGGGTTCAGGTAGCCGGCCCAAGATTAACTCAGCCTTCCAAGGTGGGTCGAATGAGTCCCCAGCTTGCTGGGGGGAAAGTGTAGAGGACTGGGGGAGGCAATGGCAAACCACCCCGTAAAAAGTCTGCCGTGAAAACGTCGTGAAAGCAGCTTCACCCCAGAGTCAGAAACGACTGGTACTTGCCCAGGGGACCTTCCCTTTCCTCATGAGTAAGAGCCCCATGGCGCAGAGTGGTAAAGCTGCAGTACTGTAGTCAGAGCCCTCTGCTCACAACCTGAGTTCGATCCCGGCAGAAGCTGGGTTCAGGTAGCCCGCTCGAGATTGACTCAGCCTTCCAATTCTTCCGAGGTTGGTAGAATGAGTCCCCAGCTTGCTGGGGGGAAAGTGTAGATGACTGGGGAAGGCAATGGCAAACCACCCCGTAAAAAGTCTGCCATGAAAACGTTGTGAAAGCAACGTCACCCCAGAATCGGAAACGTCTGGTGCTTGCACAGGGGACTACCTTTACCTTTACTTTTTAGACTAGCTGCTTTGGGGAGAAAAAGGAGGGTATACGTTAAAAAATAAACAAGCATCCACCTTTAGGCCTTCCAGGTATGTTTCAGGTTCTGGATCTGAGCGTCTAGGGAGAAACGCAATCTTATAGAGGAGGGATGGAGTGACAGGTTTTTGATTTGGGCTGTGGAAGTCCATGCCAGCATCTTCTCAGAGATTGCATGAAACTTCCTAAATGCAGAAGGACCCAACCATTCTGTTGGTGCTTTAACTCGGTTGTGAGGTTGGTGGTGGGAAGTGTTGTCATGTTGCTGCCAACTTATGGCAACCCCATCAAAGGGTTTTCAAGGCAAGAGAGGAGTGGTGTGTGTGTCTCCTTTGGCCGTATCTCATCCAAGTACTTCTCAGGGCCAATCCTGCTTAGCTTCCAAGAGGTCAGGGCCAGGGTTCCCTCTAAGCTGAGTTAGCGTGAGCTAGCTCACAGTTTTTTGTCTTAGCTCGGGGAGGATGGCTCCGGAGCAAACTAACTTACGCAGCAGCCAAACTGCTTACTCACAACTTCAGTGCCAGTAGCTCATAAAGTAGAGTTTATGCTCATAAGACTTCACAGCTTAGAGGGAACATCAAGGCATGTATGGTTAGTGCAGGCATAAACTATTGCTAGAGCTGAACAACCATAAATGTAACCAGGGCTTTTTTTGCAGCAGGAACTTCTTTGCATATGAGGCCACACCCCCCCGATGTAGCCAATCCTCCTGGAGCTTACAGGAGACCCTGCACTAAGAGCCCTATAAGCTCTTAGAGGATTGGCTACATCAGGGGTGTGTGGCCTCATATGCAAAGGAGTTCATCCTACAAAAAAAGGCCTTGAATGTTACTCCTTCATATAGGAAGCCCTCTCTGCACAGGCAAGCAGTGGATGAATAGTACAAAGAGAGAAAGCCCATATCAGCTATCGACAAGGCCACAGCTCTGCAGTTCTGAGGACTTAACAGGACTTCAGTCTTCCTTAGAGGTGGCAACAATGTCCACTGATTCTTCTCTCCACTTTCAAGCTGGCTCTTTGCCCGCTATGCCGCTGCTGAAGACCCTCTGATTCCCCCAGAACAACTTTTCAGGGAACTATTGTGGGTATATAAACTTTTGTGTACATCCAGAATTAAACTTTGTTGGCCTTAACCCTTGGATTCAAACTTTGTTCTGCTGCTTCAGCCCAACACGGCTGCCCACCTGGATCCATGGACATTACAGGAAAGCTTAGTGGGCTGCAGCAGGAGAGGGAAGCAGAGAAGTCTCCCTCCCAGAAGACCACAGATGGCTTGATGTGGCCTTTGTCATCAGTAGCCTGCATGCTCCCCATGCCTAGGAAAAGGGTCAGGGTGATCCTTGGAGAACTGTGCCTGAGACTTTCTGGCAATGCTCAGTCATAGCATTGGAGAAAGTCCAGAAAAGGGCAACTAGAATGATTAAAGGGCTGGAACACTTTCCCTATGAAGAAAGGTTGAAACGCTTGGGAGTCTTTAGCTTGGAGAAACGTCGACTGTGGGTGACATGATAGAGGTTTACACGATTATGCATGGGATGGAGAAAGTAGAGAAAGAAGTACTCTTCTCCCTTTCTCACAATACAAGAACTCGTGGGCATTCGATGAAATTGCTGAACAGCCAGGTTATAACAGATAAAAAGAAGTCCTTCTTCACCCAAAGGGTGATTAACATGTGGAATTCACTGCCACAGGGGGTGGTGGCGGCCACAAGCATAGCCACCTTCAAGAGGGGTTTAGATAAAAATATGGAGCAGAAGTCCATCAGTGGCTATTAGCCACAGTGTGTATGTATACAATTTTTTGCCACTGTGTGACACAGAGTGTTGGACTGGATGGGCCATTGGCCTAATCCAACATGGCTTCTCTTATGTTCTTATGACATTTGTCCATATGAGCTTTTAACATCGGAGGACAATGAGGGGGCTGCTTGCGCAAATTAAAAATGTCGGTTCTGAACCAGCCCTTCAGTGAATCAGCCTCAGCCAAGTGCAGATGTGAATAATTATTCCTCATTTTTTGTCTGATGTGAAGTTGGCTGTATCCACACATCTCTTTTTCCCCCCTGATGCTGAAATGCCTGGAGCAGATGAAATACAAACACCTTGGGTTGTGGGTCAGTGGTTTTGCATTAATATCTGCGGTGAGTCATGAGTGCGCTGGACCTCATGGGAAAACTTCACAAATGAAATGTCTTCTTACAGACTTCTCTCCTAGGAAAGCCAGGCCTGGGCCTGACAATGCAATTAGAGGAATAGCCGGGACTTTACTCTTTTAGCTCATCAAAGGGTCTTCAAAGGCTTGACATTTCTGTAGCATTAGCAAAGATTAAGATTGATTGGGGTTTGTATATCAAGACTTCTGTACATCGCAGATGGTTTTAATGTCTTCTTACCCCAGATGAATCTCCCATAAACTGAAATGTGTTATTCATCGTAGTTTCCAGGTATTGTACCTCTTCCTTAATTTATTCTCCGAGCAACAGTAAATACAGATCTGCATAACAAATGTCTCTGTGTACATGCATAAGTGGAATTCAATCAAGAATCCCGCCTGGCCATTCCATTCTTAAAAACACAAATGAAGCTTGATCTGTCATTACATTTTATAGTGTTACAGAGTCCACACTTGAGTGATTCCTTTTCAGTGATTCATTGGCCTGAAGAAAGCCAAGTCTCCTGAGCATCGGATGCAGGGTAAATAGCTGGGGAAGGGTCTTTCCATGATGGGCTCCAGACAAGGAAGGATATTTAATAGGCTGATACATAACCAAAAGCACAACCTCATGAAAGTACAGCCTTCCATTCCTGTGCATTTTTGCTGCAACGGACAGCTGTTTGTAAGATGGCATCCCCCGTTCTCTGCCCACATGGAAGTCTTGCAGGATGTGGTGGACGGCAGAGCATAGACTCTGGCACGCTTCCATCACTGATCTGTTCACAGTCATCCCAAGCAGAGAGAGTTAACATCCTACTGCTTTCAGTGGAATTAGAAGAGAATAATTTTGCTTAGAATGGCACTGGAAAGTCTCCAGGCACTTCTATAGGGACTGGTGTTAAAAAGGAAATACAGATTCAATCTTTTGAAGCTCTGTTAAATTGATAAGAGTTCCTACTGTTGGTGGTTGTGGATCTGCTTGATCAGGAAAAAAAACGTATTTATGTGTTATGTCCTTTGACCTGCTAGCCAATATGGAAGTCAAAATCTGATAGTCATAATGTAAGAGAATGAGAGGAGTTAATACATATTATGCCTTCCCTGTTAGGGATGCCAGCCTCCAGGTGGGACCTGGGGATCTCCTGGAATTACAGTTCATCCTCTGGAGAAAATGGATGCTTTTGAGGGTACCTCACTGAGGTCCCTGCCTTCCCCTGGCTCCATCTGCAAATCTCCAGGAGTTTCCCAACCTGGTTCTGGCAACCCCATTCCCCCGCCTACCACCAATGGCCAAGGGGAATCTGGCAATCCTAGTTTTGTTTGAAAAGTGTGTTGCTTGCAGCAAACAGAGGGTCGGGCCCCCCTCAATATAAAAGTGTGACAGAATTCTGGTGTTGACCAATCACAGGCTGGTTTGTGAGCTTCCTGGCTGCAGTTACTTCTTGTAGTGCAATGAATTTATCTAGCAATTGTTTATGATGTTTTGTAAGTCTGGGAGTTCGCATGCTAGCTAAGAACTTGTCTGTTTCTTTGGTTCTTGAGATGAATATAACTTTCTGTAATAGCTTTTGAACTCACCCACAAGAGATCCCATGTGGCCTGAAATCTAGGTTGCCAACCTTCAGTAAGGGCCTGTAGAGCTCCCTGAACTTCAGCTGATCTCCAGATGATGAGATCATCTCCCTGAAGGAAATGGCTGTTTTGGAAGATGGACTCTGTGGCATTATACCCTGCTGAGGTCCCTCCCCTCCCCAAACTCCAGCCTCCCCGGGCTCCACCCCCCCCCCCCCCCAAATCTTTAGGTATTTCTCAGTCTGCAGCTGGCAAACCTCACTGACATGAAGTCATCCCTGCTTTTAATACTGGCTCTTGTTCTTCCAGCTTCCCCCCTTATTTAATTTAAACACTAAGGCCTCCCTGCTTTGCTGTTGTACTCAGAAAACCACTGCTCAGGATAGAGCATGTTCTTGTGAATTCTGCCCACATCTAATTCATATAACAGAGGTGCCCAATGGTAGCTCTCCAGATGTTTCTTTGCCTACAACTCCCATCAGCCCCAGCTATTGGCCATGCTGGCTGGGGCTGATGGGAGTTGTAGGCCAGGGGTGGCCAACAGTAGCTCTCTAGATGTTTTTTGCCTACAACTCCCATCAGCCCCAGCCATTGGCCATGCTGGTGGGGCTGATGGGAGTTGTAGGCCAGGGGTGGCCAATGGTAGCTCTTTAGATTTTTTTTGCCTACAACTCCCATCAGCCCCAGCCATTGGCCATTCTGGTGGGGCTGATGGGAGTTGTAGGCCAGGGGTGGCCAATGGTAGCTCTCTAGATGTTTTTTGCCTACAACTCCCATCAGCCCCACCAGCATGGCCAATGGCTGGGGCTGATGGGAGTTGTAGGCAAAAAACATCTGGAGAACTACCGTTGGCCACCCCTGTCATATAAGTTTCCCCCTGCTTTTCAAAACTCATTGTATATATATATTTTTTCCACATGGTGACTGGGTTGTGCCCTAACTCCAGAGTTTTTATTTGATTGAGTCATAATAATAGCTTCCCCCCCTTCCAAGGTGTAGCAGGAACTTGTTGTGATACCCCTAAAGAAAGCTTTTCCAGCCTCTTATGTTAAATCATATATTGTCACATATCAAGTTGAACATTAAATGGAAAACAACCCTAATGTTCATTTTGAAGTTTCCTTCTTCCTTCAAGGTTTCCCAGCTATTCATTCTCTAAATGACTGTGATCTCCTTTACTTCTTCCAACAGGCTGACAACAGGAAAATGATCTGCGTAAATATTTGCATGGATTCCTGTGTTCCTAACTGGTCTTGATAAAGAGGTAGATATCAGAAACAAGTGAATTCAAAATCACGAATTGTGTACCACAGGTAATTACATAGGATAGTGTAGGATTGTGAATTTGCTTGATTCCCCCCCCCCCCCCCGCCGAATCATTGTATAAAATCGATATTATTGGAGAAAACCAGAATGAGTTGCATCTGGTTCCGCCTCCCCTTGGTCTCCTTGTCCTCTGCCCCACCAGCTGCCCCCACGGAGCAAAGTGAAATGGAAAAGACAACGGCAGCACAATATACAAAATACAAATATGCCAAAAATATTGTGCAAACCACACTCTTAAATAGTTAGTACAAATTAAATATAGTATGAAGAACATACAAAGGTTATCATAAATTTGGAACATTTTAGCCAAGCAAAAGTCTCAAATGTAATATTTCAGGGAGGACCCCTCAAAGTCTCTTAATTTCACAAAGAGAGTACTAAGACTCAACAATAAAGTTCCAAAGGAGTCCCTCCGTTGCTTGTTGGCTTCCGAAGGAGAAATTCTTGCCTTCACGCAACCACCGGTTTTCAATTGCGTTCCGCTGCTCCTGCAGCTTCCTCATAAGCCAACTGAAATTTCCAGCCAAGGTCTCTCTCAAACGCCCATTTTCAGTATCAATTAAGAAGCCAACAAGCAACGGAGAGACTTCTTTGGAATTTTGTTGTTGAGTCTTAGTACTCTCTTGGTGAAATTAAGAGACTTTGAGGTGTCCTCCCTGAAATATTACATTTGAGACTTTCGTTTGGCTAAAATGTTCTGAATTCATGATAACCTTTGTATGTTCTTCATAATATATTTAATTTGTACTAACTATTTAAGAGTGTGGTTTGCCCACTGAGCAAAGGGCTAAAATACTGTTGTGAGCTCCCTGCTTCCTTGAGGAGAGGCATGAGCAATGAGCCATCCAACCCATGTTTCTATGGCCCCACGGAGTAAGAAGGGATGCTGATTTCAGTGATAACTGTTGGATCAATAATTTCACATGTTCGTTTTGTAAGAGCTTTGGAGCATCTGGTGTTTGAACCTAGCAACTTGTTCATGTTTGAATGCATCGGTTTTCTCTTGGACTGTTCTTCAGATGCTATCATCTTCCATATAACTTCCTAGTCCCAAAATCAATGATGGGAACTTGTACAATTTTCTAGAAATCCTTGACTTTGGTCTAAAAAAGAGACTAAAGATAAAGGTAGTCCCCTTTGCAAGCACTGAGTCATTACTGACCCACGGGGTGACATCAGCACACTTTTAGTTACGGGGTGGTTTGCCATTGCCTTCCTCAGTCATCTACACTGCCCCCCCAGCAAGCTGGGGATTCATTTTACCAACTTCGGAAGGATGGAAGGCTGAGTCAACCTTGAGCCGGCTACCCGAACCCAGCTTCTGCTGGGATCAAACTCAGGTCGTGAGCAGAGCTTGGACTGTAGTACTGCAGCTTACCCCTCTGTGCCATGGGGCTCCCTATAAAGAGAGAAAGAGAGAGAGAGAGAGAGAGAGAGAGAGAGAGAGATTAGAAACATTTTTTAAAAGTGGTGCTACTAAATGTACTTACCAGGGAGTTAGTAAGGCAAGCTGACCAGTAAACATTCTTACAAATGGACTGCAAGTCACATTTATGCAGATCTATGTCTGTGCTGATAGGCTACTGAATGGTTCCAGTTTTTTAACAGCAAAGCATATTGTATTTATTTATTCTGTTTGTTTAGGAGTTTTCTAAGCCAGCTTTCCACATGCGAGGTCCTCAAGCAGCTGCAGGTAGTGGGAAGTGCTGGCACGTCTAGAGCCAGGGCCTTTTCTGTCCTAGCCCCTGCCTGAACAAGCTCCCGCTGGAGATCTGTGGAATCTGTTGCAATTCTGCAGGGCCTGCAAAACTGAGCTGTTCTGCCAGGCCTTTAGTTGAGGTGGTGGCCATCACTGAACACCAATATGGCCTCCCTGCCACATACTGGTCTAATTAGGACTGTTTTTGATTATTTACCTATGTATTGTTCAGCCAAGGACCAGGGTTTTGGGTTTGTTTGTTTTTAAAATGGACACCATTTGAAATTGTAATTATTGAATTTTAATTGTGAATTGGTTGTTTGACTTTATGTTTTACCTCTGTAATCTTTGATGTGACCTGCTTTGAACCCGTATGGGAAAGGCGGGATAGAAATTAGGGGTGTGCATTCGGTTCGGCTGAACCGAACAGACCACCAAATACCCTCTGATTCAGAAGTATATGGCGTCGTATACTTCTGAATCCAATTAGAAGCCATTATACGGGAGCCGTATACAGCTCCCCATATACTTCTGAATCAATATTCGGAAGTATACGGAACTCAATGTAAAAGGCAGGAAAGGAGCTTCTGCAGCCTCAGGGAAGCTGCTTGCCTCCTTTCCTGTCTTTGGAAGCATTTTCCCACCTCTCCCATAGCCTCCCTGGGATCAGGGAGGGAGGGAGGGGGAGGGGGAGAGGAGCCCCAGCAGCCAATCCAAAGCATGCATTTACAAATGCATGCTTTGCAGGGCTGTTGTGTAGCTGATGGCTGGGTTAATCCCCCAGCCATCAGTAACATTGTTGTTCTTTTGTTTACTTGGGTATCCAAGTAAACACTGTTCTCTGGCCAATCACAGAGCAGTGGTATTTTTTGAAACTGCTCTGTGTAGGACCAGAGAACCTTTTTAAGGAGTCTGCCTGGCTGGACTCCATTCCATTGCTGCTATGTTGGTGTTCGTGTGTGAGAGAGATTGTGCTACGCTGGCCCTTGGCCTCAGCTGCTGCTGCTCTCTCTCAGCCTTGCCTGATCTGCCTGGAGAAGACATCTAAGGTAAGACAGTCTTGGGGTTCTTGTTTTTATTTTAGTTAGGATAAAAGTAAAAGGACTTTTTAAGACTCAGAGTCCCTTTACTTATCCAGATTTGGGTGGGTGGGTAGCTTATTTGGGGTTAGGGGGTTCTGCTGGGGGTGGGGGCCTGGGATGGGGTGGTTGCCAATTTGCCTATATTTAACTTTAGTGAGTGGACTTTTAAAAGTGCAGTGTCCTTTTACTTTTCCTGATTTGGGTGGCTTGGATTTTTTTGGGTTAGGGCGAAGGTTTTTTTCGGGGGGGGGAGGGGTTGGTTAAGTTCCTGTATGGTTAAAAGTCAATTTTTTTACTGTTTTAAAAGGATTTTGTGTTTGATTTGTTGCTGCTGCTGTTCCTTTTCTCTTCTGGTTCTGGTTCTTGGCGGGGGGGGGGGCTCTTTGGCCTAATTTTTATTGTTAAAAAGTTCAGCTTTTTAACAGTTGAGTTTGTTGGCCTTTTCTCAAATTTGTTTGGATCTGTTGCTGTTGGTTTTGCATCCTGTCCTGTTGTCCCTTTTCCTGGTTCTGGTTTTTTTGGGGGGTGTTAAAAGTTAAGTTTCTTTCTGTCACATTTTGTTTTTTTAAAATGACCTCGGGTTGGTGTGAGGGGGTTGGTGTGTGGGGTGGGTCACTTTCATGTTTTTATAGAGTTATTTTTGGAGTCTGAGGGTTCTATGCAGTATTGGGGGCTCTCCCTCAAACCCCCTGCCCCCCAGTAGCTTCTGATTATACCCTATTTTGCCATTGAGTTCAATGGCCCATAGGGTATAATGGTGGGATAGGAGCACCCTGTTTGGGTGCCCCTGGAATGGGAACCCCTGGCCCAATCTTTTTGGGACTTGGAGGGTTCGTACGGGAGAGTCTCCTGCAGGTCCCCTGCAAATTTAGGGGCTCTTCCTCAAACCCCCTCCCCTCCAGATGGCTTCCAATGTACCCTATTTTGCCATTGATTTCAATGGCCCATAGGGTAAAATTGGGCCATATATTTGGAAATAGCCGTATATACGGCTATTCCAAATACCGGTATTCAGAAATATACGGTATTCTGAATATTTTGGCCCCGTATATTTCCGAATCCGATTCATTCCGAATTTTTTTTTTTTGCACACCCCTATTAGAAATGCGAAAAAATAAATAAATAAGTCACCGCTGACTTCTGGCCACCCCGGTCGGGTTTTCAAGGCAAGTGATATTCAGAGGTGGTTTTGCCCTTGTCTGCCTGTCACCACCCTGATATTCCTTGGGGGTCTCCCATCTCAATACTATCCAGGGCTGACCCTACTTAGCTCCCAAGATCTGATGGCCTGGGCCAAGCATTATGGCAACAAAACGTAAAACATAAAGCATTGCCTGTGAAATGCATAAAATATCTAAACTCACAGCAGTTGGGGAACCAAAACCGTGGTTATTTCCCCAGTATTTATTTCATTACTTTTTATCTGTGTCAGTATGCACAACATGCTTTCCTCCATGAATACATCCAGAGTGGTCCACAGCAGCAACAACAAATGTGAATAAACTATATCAACACATTCCAATCCAAAGGAATTCTAGATGAGGTGTTCAATCCAAAGCAGACATCCATCTTGCTGCAGTTTTGACCTCCACCTTTCCCAAAATAAAAAAGAGATGTTGGTTGCACAGGAACCCCCTCACTATTATTCCTATTCCGAAGACTTTTTAAAAATTGCTTCTAATTGACCAAAAATGAAGCCAGAAAACCAAAGTCATATTTGGGGCTCCATGAATTTTAACGTCTCTAGGGAGCAGGTAGTTCTTCTAGCTACAAGCTGCATCAACCAGCTTCTTCAGCGTGGTGGAGAAAGCATTCTGTGCACAATAACAAAATGATACTTGAAGGGAGAAACTTTTCCTTTGTGTATGCAGAGACCAGAGAGCTTTTCAGAACTCCATACCCAGAGATGATCTCCAGCCTCACCCAGGAATCTTGTCATCCTCTTGCTTCAAGTTTGGGCCAAGATTTGAAGGGAAGGGGGGCAGGATACTCACTCCTTGTTATCAGAGCGTGAGACAGACAATGCTATTACAAGCCTGGCAGGAGGAGAATTATAGCTTGATATAGAGTGGAAAGGACAAGTAACAAGGTGTCCGGGCCTACCTTCAGTCAAATGTGATTTTCCATCTGTGACTTGTCAGTGGCATCCAGCATTTTGAGAAAGACTTCCAGCAGTTGAAAGGTTGTCTTCTCGTTGCTCTTGTCAAGAGTTACTCTTGCTTTCTCTTTAACGATTTTGGCTGGGGCAGGGGAGAGGTGTAAGAACTTCATGGCACCGGGTACCAAAACAAAACAGAACAGAACTCTCTTAGAAAAGAAGCAGGGCCTGGACTGGGCCCTTCTAGGCCATAACCAGCTACAGCGAGCAACCAACATAAGAAGTAAAAAGTGAAATTAAAGCAAAGGCCTTTCCCTTAAGGGTGACATTAAAATACAATAATGGGTCATGCGTTGCAGATACAACTATTTCCCTTTGTCTGTCCTGAAACTACTGCCCATCGACTTCATTGCGTGCAAGTTCTAGTATGATGGGAGAGAGGAAAAGTTCTCTCTACTGACTTTCTTCTTATGGCAACCTCGAGGCAAAAGATGTTCAGAGGGGGGTTGCCATTACCTTCCTCTGCAAATCGATCCAGGTGGGCAGCCGTGTTGGTCTGAAGCAACAGAACCAAATTTGAGTCCAGCGGCATCTTTAAGGTAACCAACTAAAATGGGGGAGGCCTTCTTTGATTATAATTTTGTCACATTCTCAGCTGGCACAAGTTTTAAATGAATTGGTGTAGCATAAGGTCTCCAGCTTTCTTGGACAATGAAACACCATTGAGTTATAAAATCATGGCATTTGATAAACATATGGAGTAGAGGTCCATCAGTGGCTATTAGCCACAGCGTATTGTTGGAACTCTCTGTCTGGGGCAGTGATGCTCTGTATTTTTGGTGCTTTGGGGGACAACAGTGGGCGGGCTTCTAGTGTCTTGGCCCCACAGATGGACCTCCTGATGGCACCTGGGGTTTTTGGCCACTGTGTGACACAGTGTGTTGGACTGGATGGGCCATTGGCCTGATCCAACATGGCTTCTCTTATGTTCTTATGTGACGCAGAGTGTTGGACTGGATGGGCCATTGGCCTGATCCAACATGGCTTCTCTTATGTTCTTATGTGACGCAGAGTGTTGAACTGGATGGGCCACTGGCCTGATTCAACATGGCTTCTCTTATGTTCTTATGTGACGCAGAGTTTTGGACTGGAGGGGCCATTGGCCTGATTCAACATGGCTTCTCTTATGTTCTTATGAGACACAGAGTGTTGGACTGGAAGGGCCATTGGCCTGATCCAACATGGTTTCTCTTATGTTCTTAAGACCTGGGTGTAAGCTTCCATGTGTATGCACACAAAGTTTGCGTGCACATGGAAGCTTATACCCAGAATTAAGCTTTGTTAGCATTAAGGGTGCCACTGGACTCAAATTTGGTTCTCTTCCTTGATGGTCAAACAAGTACCAACCTTGTTTGGCTTCCAAGATGAGACTGAGCTCTACTAGACCATTCCACAGGCCCCTGTTATATTTAGACAGTATGTCATAAAGATGATGTGATGCTCGATTCTTCCAAAATATACAATGTACCTTTGAAGGGATATCACAAATAATCCTTGTTAACAAAACATTCAACAACATTTACTAAAATCTGCATGTGTTTTCTGTGCGGCAGAATGCAATTGCAAAACGGCACAAATATTTCTGAGTTGGAGGCCGAATTCGAGAGCATCTATCCTGGCTGGTCTGCTGAAAAGAAAGCCACGCTGGTGCTTTTTCAAGAGCAAAAACAAAGCGTGTTTGAAACACAGAAATGAGTTCTGGAGAGATTATTTCCTTTAAAGTGTTTTCAGTAAAATGCCTCCCTTCCCCCTCCCAATACACACAACTATTTAATTTTGCTCTGGCGTGAAATAATAGAGTGCTGTGTATCTGTTACAGATGTAAAGAGATTCAAACTGCCACAGGTTTCCGTCGCACATTCAAAGACCTAACAAAGCTGGGCATAATAGACTCTCCCTGCCATTATCCATTCAGCAAGTGTAATAAATGACTCGGCCGCAGCCTGCCATATACCACCCGGCCCAGATAACACTTGAAAGGAGAAAATTAAATTTTGCTTTTGTTGAAACATTATGATTTATGTATTTGTAATACAGGCTGTGGTGGGCAACTGAAAAAAAGAGAGAGAGATTGTTGAATATACTTCATGGTTAGCGATTGTACCACAGGCTGTTTAAGATGTGTGAATGCAGCTTGTCGAAGTTCTTTAATAGTAATAAAATCCTGCACGTTTCCATTAACCTCTTCATTTGTGTAGATTTTTACTCCTAAGGATGGTGCCCAAGCAGCTTGCGGTTCAGAACATATGAAATATAACTGAGTCACAGTTTATGAAGGCAGGCTGAGAGACACCGCTGTGAGTTAAAATGATGGATGTAGGTCAAAAAACCTATCTATAATTTTTTTTAGTATTTTTTATAATAGTTTTCTTTTCATGGAGCACTTTCCCCCTTTGCCACATCTTTAGACTCAGCGACAAGATATTCCTATAACCTTTTTCTTCTAGCATTTGAAGCTATAGAAATAATTAACTACTACCAACCTAGAAATATAAAGACAGAAAAGGAGACAATTCACCTTGTAATTTACAACCAGCCAGAAACTGGCTTTTAATGTTGCAATCAGGGCGCAAGTCTTATCACACTGTTGGATATAATGAACTTACTTATTCGCCTAATGCTACCTTTTTATCTTGGTTTTGTCTTTATGTTATTCTTCTCCCCTCTCTGCGCACCGTTGTAGCTTAGCTACGCCAGGAACGATCCAAAAGAACAATCCTTTAGCCATAATAGGTTGTAGGAAGGATTTGTATATATAGTAAATGTTAGGATTGGACCTTTTTATGTTCTGGCTTCTGTCTCGGAAGCTTCTGATAGTGCTTTATCTCTACATCTGTAAGTCATTTTTCAAGTCAAACTGCACGCCAGACCTCAGATCCAGGGCTGTTTCCAACACAGGCAGCTTGATATTCCCCCTGTAGCTATCGGTAACTGTAGCATCACTGTAGTCACTTACAACTCTTCTGAATGGCCAGTTTAAAACAGGTTCACGGGTGTGGGTGGTCAGGTTCTCTGTAAGGAATGTCGGGTGAAAAGTGGGCAGATAGGAAATGGAGAGTGGCAATCTCATTGCTAATTAGTAGGAAGATATGAAAGACCTTTCAGTTGAGAGTTTTCAGAAACAATGAGCTGTCTCTTGACCAGCACTGGAATGCCCAGTTGAGTCAAATGGTGAAAATTGGAGGGGCATCTAAAAAAAAAAGAATCTTTTGCTAATACAATTGTCAGATCAAGAAGACCAGCAGAATGCCAAAGAGCATTGTGGGATCTTCAAGATGGCTTCAAGTGCGCCATTGTTATTTTCACAGACACGGTTTTTAGATTGTACTTGAAGTTTCTGTGCTGGTAAATGAAATTTATACATGATTTTAAAAATGGGTCTCTTTTGCTTAAACACATTCAGAGGTCATGTCTTAGGCCATAATGACACAATCCTATTTTTTTGTAGGTTTGATGAAATAATTAAACAATTCCACTGAATTTGCTAACATCTTGGCCTGGCTCAGTGCAACATTGCTATCAATTGCCGATGAGGAATCATAGAATCATAGAGTTGGAAGGGACCTCTAGGGTCATCTAGTCCACCCCCTGTACAATGCAGGAAACTCACAAACACCTCCCCCAAAATTCACAGGATCTTCATTGCTGTCAGATGGCCATCTAGCCTCTTTTTAAAAACCTCCAAGGAAGGAGAGCCCACCACCTCCTGAGGAAGCCTGTTCCACTGATGAACTGCTGTAACGGTCAGGAAGTTCTTCCTAATGTTGAGACAGAAACTCTTTTGATTTAATTTCAACCCATTGGTTCTGGTCCTACCTTCTGGAGCCACAGAAAACAATTCCACACCATCCTCTATATGACAGCCCTTCAAGTACTTGAAGATGGTGATCATATCTTCATATCTCTCAGCTGCCTCCTCTCCAGGCTAAACATTCCCAGCTCCTTCAACCTTTCCTCATAGGACTTGGTCTCCAGATCCCTCACCATCTTTGTCACCCTCTTCTGGACCTGTTCCAGCTTGTCTATATCCTTCTTAAAATGTAGTGCCCAAAACTGAACACAATACTCCAGATGAGGTCTTACCAGACCAGAGTAAAGCGATACCATCACATCACGTGATCTGGACACTATACTTCTGTTGATACAGCCCAAAATTGCATTTGCTTTTTTAGCCACCGCATCACACTGTTGACTCATGTTCAGCGTATGATCCACTAAGACCCCTAGATCCTTTTCGCACATACTACTGCTAAGACAAGTCTCCCCCATCCTATAACCATGCATTGAATTTTTCCTACCGAAATGCAGAACTTTACATTTATCCCCGTTAAAATTCATTTTATTGATTTTAGCCCATTTTTCCAGCCTGTCAAGGTCATCCTGTATCCTGTTTCTGTCTTCTCCTGAGTTTGCAACCCCTCCAATTTAGTATCATCTGCAAATTTAATAAGCGTTCCCTCTATTCCTTCATCCAAATCACTGATAAAGATGTTGAACAAAACAGGTCCCAGGACAGATCCTTGAGGCACTCCATTTGTCATTCCTCTCCAAGAGGATGAGGAACCATTCACAAGCATTCTTTGGGTGCGATCCATCAACCAGTTACAGATCCACCTAACGGTAACAGGATCCAAACTATATTTTACCAACTTATCAACAAGGACAGTATGTGGAACCTTATCAAAAGCCTTACTGAAATCAAGATAAATGATGTCTACAGCATTCCCCTGATCCAGCAAGGTAGTCACTTTCTCAAAAAAAGAGATCAGGTTAGTCTGATATGGCTTCTTGAGAAACCCATGCTGGCTCTTAGTAATCACATCCATTCTTTCTAAATGTTCCAGGACCGACTGTTTGATGATTTGTTCTAAAACTTTTCCAGGTACAGACGTCAAGCTGACGGGTTGGTAGTTATCCGGATCCTATTTTTTCCCCTTTTGAAGATAGGGACAACATTCGCCCCCCTCCAATCTTCCGGCACCTCTCCTGTTGTCCAAGAATTCTCAAAAATAATAGCCAGAGGCTCAGAAATTACATCCACAAGCTCTTTTAGAACGCTTGGATGCAATTCATCTGGCCCTGAGGACTTAGTTTCATTTAAAGAAACTAGGTGCTTATGTACTACCCCTATGCTGATCCTAGGTTGGAATTTCATACCCTCCTTCTATGTTCTGTTTTTGCCATGTTGAGCACTGTTTCCCTCAGAAGACAAGACTGAGGAAAAGTAGGAATTGAGCAGTTCAGCCTTCTCTTCATTACCTGTTACAATTTCACTTTCTTGTCCTCGCTCCTACCATGTCCTTGCTCTTTTTCTTACTCTGAACATAAGAAAAGAACCCTTTTTTGTTGTTTTTAGCATCTTTGGCCAGCCTAAGCTCATACTGAGCTTTAGCTTTCATAACTTTTTCTCTACAAGCATTGGTGACTTGTTTATATTCATCCTTGGTTATAAGGCCCTCCTTCCAATTCCTAAAGGAGTCTTTTTTATTTCTCAAGTCTTTAGGGAGCTGTTTATGGAGCCACTTTGACTTCTTTAGGCTTTTTCCATTTTTTCTTCTCATAGGAATCGTCTGTGATTGCACTTTCAGTATTTTGCTTTTAAGAAACTCCCACCCCTCCTGAACCCCCTTCCTCCAAAGTATTTCTGACCATGGGGTTTTACCTAGCATAGTTCTAAGTTTATCAAAGTTTGCCTTTCTGAAGTCGAACCTATAAGTCTGACTACATATAGCTTTTCCCTTCCCTAAGACTGTACATTCCAAAATCACATGGTCACTACTGCCCAGGGTGCCCACTATTTCCACTTCTTCAACCAATTCTTCCTTGTTGGTGAGAATCATATCCAAGATGGCAGATCCCCTTGTTTCCTTCTTCACTTTCTGGAAAAGGAAGTTGTCAGCAAGGCAAGTCAAGAATCTATTTGACTTTTAATTTTTAGCAGAGTTGGACTTCCAATAGATGTCCGGGTAATTGAAATCTCCCATGATCACTGTATCCCTTCTCTTGGAGAACTTTGCAATCTGCTATAGAAGTATCTCATCCAAGTCCTCTGCCTGACTTGGTGGTCTATAGCAGATCCCCACAATAATATCACTGTTATTTCTTACTCCTTTTATTTTTACCCAGAGAATCTCAACTGAGCTGCCATGCTCAGATTCACATATTTCCTCACAAGTATATACCTTCACATATACTGCTACGCCTCCGCCCTTTCTCATTTGCCTGTCCTTTTTAAATAAGTTGTACCCCTGAATCCTAATATTCCAGTTGTGAGTGTCATCCCACCAAGTTTCAGTAAGGCCAATTATGTCATAGTCTCCTTCCTTTATTAGGACTTCCAGTTCCTCCTGTTTGTTTCCCATACTCTGTGTACTCTGTGCTGGCCCCACTCAATGCACAGCAGCCAAGAAGGTCTGAGTGCCTGCTCCAGCTGCAACGCCACTGAGGATGTTCTCCGCAGCTGAGAACGAAACGTCTGGAAGGAAAACTTTCTCCAGTAGAACACGGCACTTGATCCCAAAAGATTCTACAAACCCTAATAGTGTAGAGACATTTATGCATCTCAAGAGTTTAGTTTCCGTACAAGCCTGCAAGTTAACATTACCTAGCACATGCGCCAGTCTTTGCAAATCTTTAATGCTCTTATCCCCAGTTTCTGGCATCATACGAGGCTTTGAATTATTGTCTTGCTCCCCCATACAATTTAGTTTAAAGTCCTCCTTATTACGTAGGTTAGCAAGGCTGTTGCCAAACACCCTTTTTCCTACCGCTGTAAGGTACAAACCATCTCCCGATAGAAGACCACCATCTCAAAAGCATAAGCCATGGTCCAGAAATCCGAATCTTTCCTGACGACACTATCGACATAGCCAGTTGTTTATTTGAAGTATTCTTCTTTCTCGTCCTAAGCCACGGCCTTCAACAGGAAGCACTGACAAGAACACAACCTGTGCACCCAGCTCCTTCAGCTTCTGACCCAGAGCCACATAGTCTTTTCTAATACGTTCAGGGCTATGATGGGCAATATCATTCGTTCCCACGTGGATCAGCAAGAAAGGATACTAATCCGTGGGCTTGAAAGCAAGAAAGGATAGTAATCCGTGGGGGTTGCATTGTGATAATACAAAGTATGTTTTGTAGCTGCAAGGAACAAAATGTGTGGTGCAAGGTGAAAACTGGCAAGACAAAGAGGTATAGGATGGAGGAGGAGCCCGACTGGTGTTCAGCCAGTAGCAGGGAAAGCCTTGGCTTTTGTGCATTCTTTGTTGGCTCTCCAGGGCAATTGTGTGGTGGCAGTGGAAAATGAGATTCTGGACAAAATGGACCTTTGGTCTGCTCCATCAGGGAGCTTCCTATGTTTAGGCTATCCACCATTTCACAATTGGGTCTTGAGCAAATGCCTTATACTATATCAGACCATTAATCTACCAAGAGCAGCCTGGTCTCCTCTGACTGGCAGCTGCTCTCCTGAATCTTTCACAGCATCGACTACCTGATCCATGATTTACCTGAAGATGTCCTGGATTAAACCTGGGACCTTCTGCATGCCAAGCAGACCCTCTGCCACCAATACTCCCTCTAAGCTGTGGAGTCTTGTGAGCAAAAACTCTACTTCGTGAGCTACTGGCATTAAAGTTGTGAGCTCCTGCATAAATTAGTTTGCTCTGGGGCCATTTTTCTTGAGCTAAGACAAAAATGTGTGAGCTAGCTCACACTAACTCTGCTTAGAGGGCACACTATCTGCCACTGAGCTCTGGTTTCTGCCCAGGTTCATCCCTTGTGTTGCCATGGTGCTCTGTACAGCAAACATTAATCACATCTAAAAACTGGACAAAAAGTCAATGTGTCCAATCCAATTCCTAGTCATGCCCACCTCAACACCGATGTTCATCTAAATACACAACACAGGACTATATATTTCACTTCCAGCTTCTGCATACAAAATCCAACTGGGAAGGAAACAGCTTTTTTTTGGATGGGGGGGCGCTCGTGAAAAAGCATACAGCATCATAACAAAAATCCAGTCCCCAAGGATAATGGAGCCACAGGACTCATTCTTGCTGCTATGGTCCAGGTTTCTGGATGTCATGTCCAGCAGCAGTCCAGCTAGCAGCAAGGGGCAATGGCAGAGGTGACTGGAAGACGAGGGTGGGTCCCAAGGCTCTGTAGGTGACTTGAACAGATGAAGCTGCCTTATACTGAATCAGAGGATCCGTCAATTAAGGTCAGTTGTCTACTCAGACTGGCAGCAGGGTCTCAGGTGAGGTCTTTCCCATCACCTACTGCCTGGTTCTTTAATTGTTTATGCATAATTATTTATGCATAATGTTACCTCTCTCCACAGAAACTAATCAAGGCAGCTTTTAGGGTGTTTCTGTTCCTATCATGTTTTACTTCATATATTACAACTCTCGATAAAGCAAGCAGAAGCATAACACAGCCAAAAATATGTAGTGCCTCAAAACGAATTG
Organism: Heteronotia binoei; assembly: GCF_032191835.1. Taxonomy (NCBI): domain Eukaryota; kingdom Metazoa; phylum Chordata; class Lepidosauria; order Squamata; family Gekkonidae; genus Heteronotia; species Heteronotia binoei. The sequence continues at coordinate 20,333,498 of NC_083225.1, forward strand.
CATAAAACACATCTCAGGCCAGAAGCAGACTAGAAAGAACTTTAAAAGATCAACTCTTTAATTAAAAACCTGGGCAAAAATAAATGCTTCAGCCTGGTATCTGCCAGATGAGAGTTTTAACCAGATGATTGAATCACTAAATGTGCATGTAGGTTCGAAGGGGGGGGGGGGCGGGAAGTATTGACAGGTTTAAAAATATTTATATTAAAATTGTTACTTTTCGCTTATCGAAATACTCTGATGATTTGATTGATCATGGATGCTCTGTTTTTAGCATATTGTGAGCTGCACATAATTCCTTAGCTTCTGGAATACAGAAATATGAAGGAGTGAAAGTGTGCCGGACTTTTTATTGTGGGTCCTGAGAACCCCAAACACCCAGAATTCTGCTAAGTGCTCCCAAAAGAAAACAGGGCACGCAGGACAGCAGTACACAAGAAGAGCCCTTCTGGATCAGACCAGTAGTCCATCTAGTCCAGCGTCCTGCCTCACATTGTGGCCAACCAGTTCCTCTGCAGGGCCAACAACAGGGCAGAGAGTCCAAGGTCTTTTCCATGATATTGCCTCCTGGCTCTAGGCTTCAGATTAGTGCCTCTGAATGTGGAGGTAATTCCCCCAAGTTCCAGTAGGAACATGGGGGAATTACAGCCTCTCTGTGAAGCAGATCACAGCCGTGGTTTCCAGAGCACCAAAACATAAACCAACTCCCAGGGAAGAAAATGGAGAGCAGAGAGAAGCTTCATGTTGGCCTGACCTCTCCTGTTGGCTCTGCTGGCTGAATTCTTGCCCATATGAACATATGAAACTGCCTTATACTGAATCAGACCGTTGGTCCATCAAAGTCAGTATTGTCTACTCAGACTGGCAGTGGCTCTCCAGAGTCTCAAGCTGAGGTTTTTAATGCCCACTTCCCTGGATGCCGGGGATTGAACCTGGGACCTTCTGTTTACCAAGCAGATGCTCTACCACTGAGCCACCATCCCTCCCCAATGTGCCCATGATGTCGCCTTCCCTGAAGAAACATAACTGGAGGACATGTACAGGCTGATCGAATAGAAACAAGCAATGCATGATCTGAAAGAAACATGTAATGCACTTCAGTACAACAAAACCCTCTAGAAAGGGAAGCGTGATTCCTTTCATCTGCTCAGCAGGGAAGCTTCGGATGGAGCAACTGGAGAGGATTCCAAGTGAATATAAAAGTCGAGAAGGGAAATGCCCTGAGCCAAATGCTCTTCTTAACGCCACTAAAATGCATCGTGACATGAAGTGATCTGCACTGCTACATCTGTGGCGTTGGATCTGCTCTGGTCATACCTGTAAGTCATTGCATTTTAGCCACCCTGTGAGGAACATGACCGTCTGAGTCCAGTTGTAGCCTTCTATTCCAAATCCCACAGATGTTAACCGTCCACTGATGTAAGAGCACTTCTCAAAGCTTCCCGTTTGCTTAGAATATGTGAAACACTCGTGTTTGTTGACCCTCCAACTGACAGCAGCAGACAGAAGCTGAAATAAGAGGCACTGGTATTAAAAATATTCAGATTGGGAGAAGAAGAAGAAGATGAAGATGATATTGGATTTATATCCCGCCCTCCACTCCGAAGAGTCTCAGAGCAGCTCACAATCTCCTTTCCCTTCTTCCCCCACAACAGACACTCTGTGAGGTGGGTGAGGCTGAGAGGGCTCTCCCAGCAGCTGCCCTTTCAAGGACAACCTCTGCCACCCAGGGCTATGGTTGACCCAAGGCCATGCTAGCAGGTGCAAGTGGAGGAGTGGAGAATCAAACCCGGTTCTCCCAGATAAGAGTCCACACACTTAACCACTACACCAAACTGAAGAAGGACACAAGAAATGGCGTAACAAAAGATGTGTGTGTTCAAATAACGTGTAGAAGAACTGTGACTTATTGGTGTTTGTGACAGAACAGAGGACTGCTGTTACTCCAGTAGAGCCACGCCAGTCTTGGGTTTGCACTGGCGTGGCATAATGGGACCATTGCAAATCTGCTGGCAGAAATCCGGGGGGCATTGCCATATTCCCTAGTCACTCTGCTGTAAGGGTTGGCCTCCTAAGCAGTTTCCCAGCTGGCTTTAGAATTGCCCTACATCAGGTTAAATCTAGAGAAAAGTCAGTGGATTGTTGGGCAGCTGCAATTTATATTTACCTCCCCCTCTTCCATTGCTGAGCTGTGGTGTCTTTCCTGGCTTCTTGTAGCAGGGCCTTTGGAGTTCCTTATTTATCTGTTTCAAATCCTATACTGTTTCTCTGTGGTTAAGAACTCAAAGTGGTTTATAACAAAATGGAATTGCATCAGTTAAAATAGCTACCAAAATAGCATAGTAAATATCCAATAAAAATCCTTTTGCAATCATAAAATCATAAAAATATATAAAACCAATCTAATCCCAATTCTAAAACCATAGGAACCCTACAAATGACATCAAATATTGCAGATGTTCCCAAATGTGCCTTACAACAGAAAGCCCAAAACACGCCGGAATAATTCTGTCTTACAAAGCAGGTACGTCATTCTGGGCCACCAGGATACAAACCAACTGACAGCAATGCAGATCCTGTGAATTTAGGGGGAGGTGTTTGTGAGTTTCCTGCATTGTGCAGGGGGTTGGACTAGATGACCCTGGAGGTCCCTTCCAACTCTATGATTCCTGACTGTGAGAGCGGTTCATCAGTGGAACAGGCTTCCTCGGGAGGTGGTGGGCTCTCCTTCCTTGGAGAGTCTAGATGGCCATCTGACAGCAATGAAGATCCTGTGAATTTAGGGGGAGGTGTCTGTGAGTTTCCTGCATTGTGCAGGGGGTTGGACTAGATGACCCTGGAGGTCCCTTCCAACTCTATGATTCCTGACTGTGAGAGCGGTTCATCAGTGGAACAGGCTTCCTCGGGAGGTGGTGGGCTCTCCTTCCTTGGAGAGTCTAGATGGCCATCTGACAGCAATGAAGATCCTGTGAATTTAGGGGGAGGTGTCTGTGAGTTTCCTGCATTGTGCAGGGGGTTGGACTAGATTACCCTGGAGGTCCTTTCCAACTCTTCTATGATTCTAACAGGCTTCCTCCTCGGGAGGTGGTGGGCTCTCCTTCCTTGGAGGTTTTTAAACACAGGGTAGATGGCCATCTGACAGCGACAAAGATCCTGTGAATTTAAGGGGAGGTGTTTGTGAGTTTCCTGCATTGTGCAGGGGGTTGGACTAGATGACCCTAGAGATCCCTTCCAACTCTTCTATGATTCTAACAGGCTTCCTCCTCACGAGGTGGTGGGCTCTCCTTCCTTGGAGGTTTTTAAACAGAGGCTAGATGGCCATGTGACAGCAATGAAGATCCTGTGAATTTAGGGGGAGGTATTTGTGGGTTTCCTGCATTGTGCAGGGGGTTGGACTAGACGACCCTGGAGGTCCCTTCCAACTCTATGATTCTATGAGTCTATGATATGACATCATCTGGGCTACCTTGTCTTAGAAATATTTGCCTTAAATGTTTTGGAATCAAATAGAGTGCCTTGTCTAAAATAATGACTTGAAAACTTGGACTTAATCACGCAGTTAATTAACTGGACCCACAAAATATACAGGCCGGACATAAAAACCACTGCGATGGCCAATGTTCCCTCTAAGCTGTGGAGTCTCGTGAGCAACAGTTCTACTTTGCGAGCAGCTGGCATTAAAGTTGTGAGCAAGCCATTTGGCTTCTGCATGAATTAGTTTGCTCTGGGGCCATTCTTCCTGCGCTAGGACAAAATTGTGTGAGCCAGAGGCTAAAAAATGATGAGCTAGCTCACACTAACTCAGCTTAGAGGGAGCCCCGATGACGGCATAGCTTGGTACATGCCGTTACTATCTGGGGTTCACTGAAGAAGAATCAATCAATCAATTTTTATTTATATCCCGCCCTTCCCGCCGAAGCAGGCTCAGGGCGGCTAACAACACAATCAATACATTAGTTTTACAAGGTATTTAAACAAAACTAATTAACACATTAATTAAAATTCTACTAAAAACTCTAAAATCAATAAAATTAATATACTGGTGCTATTATACAGATTTCATTAGCAGTTTCCCCCCTTAGTCGGTGAAGGCCAATCGAAAAAGGGTGGTCTTGCAGGCCCTGCGGAACTGTTCAAATTCCTGCAGGGCCCGCATTTCCTCCGGAAGCTGGTTCCATAGGTGTGGGGCCATAACAGAGAAAGCCCGATCACGGGTGCTCTGAAGCTTTACCTCTCTCGGCCCGGGGATAGTTAGCAAGTTCTTCCCAGCTGACCTCAGTGCTCTCTGGGGTTCGTATGGGGAAAGACGGTCCCTAAGGTAGGCAGGTCCTCGGCCATATAGGGCTTTAAAGGTAATAACCAGCACTTTGTAACGAATCCGGTATATAACTGGTAGCCAGTGCAGTTCACGCAGCCCCGGCTGTATGTGCTCCCACTTTGGGAGCCCCAACAGAAGTCATCAGAATGAGGGATTATCTAGAATCCTCGTGTGGACTAGGACTTCATATTGGACTTCTCATGGACTTGATGGTTTCCATTTGAGAATTCATGAGTGTGAACTTATAATGGACTTTGTGAATTAATTTCTTTGTTTATTGGATTTTATGTACCCTGCCTGTTGCATTAATGCTCCGCGATAAGAGGCAATAATATTGTGTACAAATATAACCAGATTCTGTCATCATTGACATTAATGAAAATTGTTTTTCATTTGTGTGCTATTACAGCTAACAGTGTGTCGGTTCAATTTGATCATCTATATAGAGCCATAATGGATAAACTGCTGAAAAAACTGGGAAGACCCTGAGAGAGCTATTGAAACACTACCTGTACCAGCCTCTAGAGGCAGCAGTTCTAAGGATGCTTTTTCAGTGCATGTTGTTCTGACTAAATTGCTAATTTGTCTAACAGAGATGCAAGCCTATAAATCCATATTTTGGCAATTCAGTATTCAGCAACTATGAGGACCCCTGTCAGGGCCTGGCTTGTCTTCTGGAAAGGAGAGTTGGCTGGGGCCATTCCCAGATGAGACCGTCTCTTGATCAGGTATTCTGCTAACGTTTCCTAGCAGCTATTTTTTTGTGAAACAATATTCCATCTCCTTATTGACCCTCCCTGGCCCCAAATGCATACAGGCACCAGAACACTCTTGCTTACATTTAATGCTGAAACATTTGTAAGTACTGTAAATCCTATGATCTATTGGACTAATGAAAAAGGAGGTTTATCATTGCAGTCCAGTGTAAATCTGAGGATAACCTCAGTGTGTGGCCAATTTATTCCTTTAACAGGTTTATTCCTTTATCAGGTGTTTGGGGGAAGGTTTCAACATAAGTAGAGCGGAGACGTAATTTGCAGCAAGGCAGATTTATTTCTTTCATAGGGTTATTATTTTAGCACTTTGATAATCACGAGGAGTGTGTTTTACCATTCGGTATTTGTGTGTGCGGGCACACGCAGGTGTGTTTATTCATTCTGCGAAAAGGTTCCTTTCCTTATCAGCCATTCATTTTAAGGAGTTTTATTACATATGCAGAGTGTGTCGCAGGCTGGAGTGCAATAATTTTATTAAGAGATTTATTCAGTGTCAAATATTCACTTAGCTGGGTTCGCTGCAATGCAATCTGGCACTCCACTCCCAGGCCAGTTCTCCTTCTAGCTCATGGCTTGTTATAAACAATGCCCTTTGTTGCAAGGCAGCCGGCCTCTTCCTTCTTGGCTCTGCTCAGGAGAGCTCCCTTTTCTTCCTTCTTCCTTTCCGTGGTTCTCCTTGATTAAATTGGCGTGTGCCATCGAGTGAATAAAAACTGAAATGTGTCTTTCATGTATTTTTTTATAATGCAGTAGGAGTTCCCTTTGTATGGAGTTTCATGAGGAAAACAGGCAGAACCCCTTGGGAGAAGGAGAGGTCTCATTCCCAGCATGCCAGACCAATTGACAACTTCCTAGGGAGGAAGGGAAGAAGAAAGGCAACAGACCAGACGAACAAGAGGGTTGTGAAATGGCAGCACATGCCTTGCCATCCGCTATTGCGCCTGCTGCTGTCTGGTTAAAAACAGAAAAGAACAGGATAACAACCATGGGTAAGCAGCCAGTCAGATGCCACTTATTATGCCCATTTCTGTTTTAATATGGAGTCTTGCTGACCAGCTTATGCAGTCTCACAGTCCCAACAGGTTTCAAGTCAATTAAGGGAATCCTGGAGGTCCTTGAAAGCTTGAAGAACTACTAGAGAAGAAAATGAGTAATTATTGTGCTGGATTCCTCGTCTGATGAAGTGTGCTGAAGAGCACACGAAAGCTTACGTTCTAAATAAAAATCGGTTGGTCTTAAAGGTGCAACGACTCCTGCTTTGTTTAATTATTGAGAAGCTTCCCTGGGAGGGAAACTGCCCACCACAAGAAAGAAGAAATGGCTGAGAGGTTAGGGTGGTCACCATTTCCACTGTCCCTTCTTCTGCCTTCTCAGCGGCTGTGTCACGCCCAGACTTAACTTTTTCTTTAATGTTCTTGTTTGCGTTGTCTAACACAACTCTCTCCTTGCCTCCAGTGAGAATCACTTGAGGCACTCAGCCCCCTGAAGCAGTGCCAGATTAGATTCAATCAGCGCCAATAAACTGCAGCAGATAAGAAGAAAGTGTTATTAATTGCGGAGGTGCTGATTAAGTGCTGTGGATGGGGTTGTGCTGCCTTGAAGGGTTGGGTTTGGGGCAGGTTTGAGAGCCACATCATCAGAGGGATATTCCAAGAGCTTCACTAGTTACCTGTTTGCACCCAGGCTCAATTCAAGGTGCTGGTTTTGTCCTTCAAAGTCATAAAGCATCAGGGAGCGTGTGTGTGTGGATCTGCCAGGCCTCTGCTCCTGCGTGAGCCTGGCATTCTGTGCCTCATCACAAGCCCTGGCATTCAATGCTTCATTTGCTTCTCTGATTTAACCTGCTCATTGATTTAAAACAGGTAACTGGGACCCAAGGCAAGTAACAACAATAAAATCAGCATATTGTAACATATTTCAAGAGCGATAGAATTAAAATATCCCACAAGAAAACTTAAAAATGAAACTCACCAGGAAAGGAAAGGTCCCCTGTGCAAGCACCAATCATAAGAACATAAGAGAAGCCATGTTGGATCAGGCCAACGGCCCATCAAGTCCAACACTCTGTGTCACACAGTGGCAAAAAATGTTATATACACACATACACTGTGGCTAATAGCCACTGATGGACCTGTGCTCCATATTTTTATCTAAACCCCTCTTGAAGGTGGCTATACTTGTGGCCGCCACCACCTCCTGTGGCAGCGAATTCCACATGTTAATCGTTCCCGACTCTGGGGTGACGTTGCTCTCACAACGTTTTCACGGCAGACTTTTTATGGGGTGGTTTGCCATTGCCTTCCCCAGTCATCTACACTTCCCCCCCAGCAAGCTGGGTACTCATTTTACCAACCTCGGAAGGATGGAAGGCTGAATCAACCTGAGCCGGCTACCTGAAACCAGCTTCCGCCGGAATCGAACTCAGGTCGTGAGCAGAGAGTTCAGACCACAGTACTGCAGTACTGCTGCTTTACCACTTTGTGCCATGGGGCCGCTTTAGAGAACACTCTAAAACACACTTCTTTTGAGGACACAAAAAAACTCTTATACAAAGTTCGAACCTAAGAGAAGCCGTGTTGGATCAGGCCAATGGCCCTTCTAGTCCAACACTCTGTCACACAGTGGCCAAAAAAACCCAGGTGCCAACCGGAGGTTCATCAGTGGGGCCAGGGCAATAGAACCCCACACACACTGTTGCCTCCCCCTTCAAGCACCAAGAATATAGAGCATCACTGCCCGAGACAGAGAGTTCCATCAATATCCTGTGGCTAATAGCCACTGATGGACCTCTGCTCCAAATGTTTATCGAATCCCCTTTTGAAGCCATCTATGCTTCTCAAAACGGGAGCAGGCTGGAACTTCTGTTTGGGGTAGTGGAAGGCAAATTAATGCCCACTGCCTACTTTTCTCAGTTAGAGATTAGTCCAAGATATGCACAGAAAACTTTGAGATTTACCTTGGCTAAAAGGGAGTCCCGGGGGGGGGGGCTTCTTTGAGGCTTTGAGGGGTCTCCGGAGAAGAGTTGCATTTTTATCATCTGCAGAAGTTCTCAGAGTCATTTATTTGACATAAGCTCGACAGAATCCTAACCTTCTTGAACATTGCTTAACATCTAAAGCTACAGAAGACCGGTGTGGATCTGGTTAATTGGCAGAAAAGGTACAGATTACTATCTTTCATTCCGGGACTATTTACAGTTAAACAGAATAAATTCAGAAGGTGGGAAATGGAAATCTAGAAAGCTTGGAAGAAGAAGGGAGGAAGAGGTGAAATTTGGACTTTGTAAATTTAAAGGACAGAGCTAAAAAGTGGAAAGGAATTTATTGTTTGGTCTACAATTTATTGTTTGGTCTACTTGCGGTTTTGAAAAAAGAGCACCATCGTCACAGACCTGTAGCATATACAATCAACACAGGAAGTACGTCAAGTATTGTGAGATCTCTTTACCAGTGAAAACGAGATTTGGTGGTAAGCAAAGCAGGAAGTTGCTGACAAAAAGCCTACTCTAGGATTATAATACCATTGAGAAACATCGGCGGCCATTGCAAGGAGGTCAAAATTAAAATAATATTTTTAAAGTGTTTGGGACATTAAAAACTGTTGGAAATAATTGAGATGATGATAAGAGAATAAATACTATTGGACATATTGTTTATAATGGACTTTAGAAGCCTTTTTTTAAAAAGGAAAATTTTTTTAGAGAGAAGCAAAAAGTCACGACCGCCATTTTGAAGGATTTAAAAACTTTAAAAATTAATATTTCGGTCTGGGAAGCTCTGAGGACGGTGAAATTAGGCTTGTTGTAAAAAGCAAGCTCTAATCTTTTGAACTTGATAGTCAAATTTCAAATTGGTGAGATCAAAATTTTCAGTGTTTTTAAATGTCAGAACACAAGCAAACCCGTACAAGGGCTGCTTCATTGGAGAAAATACAGGATCAATTAGAGGCAATAGAAGCCAGAATGATGAAAGGTATGAGAGAGATGATAACTGCATCAAAAAAAGAAATTATAGAAGAGATTTAAAAAGATATGGAAGATCTCAGAAAAGAGACAGAGGAAATATCTAAAAAAGTGCAGGATGTAGAAGGGAGAATGAAAGTACATGACTCCACCTTGTTGAAAATACAAGAAAAGGTGACAATCCATGACTGCAAACTGATGGAGACTCAGATACGTCTGAGAGGAGTACCTGAAAAGGAAGATGGTGACCTGAATGAATATATAATAAAAATAATTGCAGAATTTTTGGAGGAAGAGCCTGAAGAGACTAAAAATATGTATGATTATATGTATAGAGTGAACTCATTCTATGCCAAGAAAAATAATTTACCAAGAGATGTTGGCATAAGATATATGACAAAAGAAATGGTAGGAAAGATCATGAACAAAAACTTTGAAAAGAAATTGATAGTGGGAGGCAGCAGAGTAAGAATTATGAAGGAGTTGCCAAGGCAAGTGATAAATGATAGAAGAACATACAAAAAACTGACAGAAAAATTACGGGACAATGAAATGAGGTGTAGATGGATAATACCTGAAGGTTTGAGTTTTGAACTTCAGGGGAAAAGAATTACAATTACAAATGCACAGGAACTGCGTAGATTTTATGAAGAACATAAAGAATTTGCACCATGATGGATTACAAATAATTGTATTGGAATGTAAATGGACTAAATTCACCACAAAAAAGAAGGGCAATGTTTCATTGGATTAAATAGCAAAATTGTAATATAGTTTGTTTACCAGAAGTGCATATTAAACAAAAGGATTACAAATTTTTATGGAATAAACAATTGGGGTTAGAATTTTTTTCATTGGCTGAACAGAAGAAAAGGGGAGTGATTTTTTATATTAAACAAGAATTGGAGCCAAAATTAGTATTTAAAGATAAAGATGGAAGATTTGTTGCAGTAGAAATAATATTAAATGCAAAAAAACCTGTTGTTATTGGGATTGTATGCGCCTAATGGTGCAAAGGATGTTTTTTTAAAAGACATTATACAACAATTTGATGAACTGACTTATGACCAAGTTTTGATAATGGGAGACTTTAATGGAACAATTAAGAATTCACTGGATAGGTCTGGGGAAAAAAAATAATAACAAAGAAGGAAAATTGCCAAAGTCTTTTTTTGAATTGGTCAAACAAGAAAATTTGGAGGACATATGGAGGAAATTTAACCCTGAAGTGCGGGACTATACCTTTTTTTCAGCAAGACATAAAACTTTTTCCAGAATTGACATGTTGTGGGGCACTAAAGATTTAGGTCTTATAACAAGGAAAATAGAGATTTTACCCAATACCTCCAATTTCCCTGTGAATGAGGCCTCGAAAAGCTAAAGAACATCTTTAAGTACTGGAAATAATTTGAATTAACCTAAATATGGATACTTAAATCGATCCAGATTATAATTGGATATTTGTTAAAGAGACTATTATTCGGCTGCAATACGGTCTGAACAAAATGAGATACTTGTTAGGGGGATTTCTCCTTGTCATCTGATTGAAATTAATATGCTAAGACTCAAAACTCCAGTTGGAGGAGATTGGGAAGGAATGACTATCTGGGACTCTGAGCTACTTTTCAACTTGGATTAATGGACTGAGTTTGCTGACAGAGAAAAATGGCTTTGCTAAGCAAAATCTTCCCCCCAAAAGATATTTTAAGCAGTTTGGATTCTCTGAAGTAGAATCTTGGTTTATTGACAGAGTTGGTTAAGAAACAAATGGGAGCTTTTATGCTGAAAGCTAGCGAAATCTCAAATCTACATGAGTAGAGTGCTAAAGAGAACCCGGTGACGTCTGTGGAATTGAAATGGGAGAGCGACTCGTTGGGAAATGAACAAAAGGAAATCAAAACAGATCCCTATGGCGTAGTTAAAAAAGAAGACCGGAAATGGAGATTGACTGAAGTTATGTTGAGAGGAACAAAGGCTGTGGAATTTTTCCCACTTTCTTCTAGAGGGATGACTGCATTAAGGAGTAAGAAGGTGCATTTTAACCAGAAAATCATGATGTGGTGTGGAAATCCTTCAGAAAGAAGGGCTTCCTGAACTAGATCTCTCTCTATGGATAGTTGGATATGGACTTTGTAAGAAAATCTGATATGTGATATTAGAAGGCTAAGTGAGATTTTTTTCTCTTTTTGGGGGCTATAATAAGTTGTCATGTCTAGAATAATATGGACATAAAAGCTAAAGGACTAAAAAGTTTTTGAAAAGAATTTTATGTAAAAATAGTTAACCTAGACCAATTTCTAAGAAGGCAGACAGCATAATTATTTGCTAAATTGGTAAACTTGTCTTTAACAGATAATGATATTAGTTTTTTATGTTTGCTATCGATATGGGTAATCCTGCAAGTTAGTCTATAATTGTTAAGAAGGTAGACATCATAATTATTTTGTAAATTAGTAGATCTCCTTCTAATATGTTTGTTTGAAGAAATTATCTATAATAAGAGATAAATTATTGTGTTCTATTTCTAGCCTGTTAAAGATAAAGATATTGGTCTCAGACTGTATTAAGGAGAGAGAAGGTGCATTTTCGTTATAAATCAGGAGATAGATTTCTTTTTAACAAGAAGGGTCTCTTGAAATGTCTCTATTTTTGTGGGTAGTTGGGTATGGAACTCTCAATAAGAACAGGCATGTGACTTTTATTTTTGGGTTATATTAAGTTGTTTTTCCTAGACCAATAGGGATATAAGAGTTGGATTAATTGTTTAAAAGGCAGACAGTACAGTTATTTTGTAATCTGGCAGATTTGCTTTTAATACTCCTCCCTGGAGAAACTGTTTATATTGAGATAGACAAAATACTATGCTGTATTTTTTTAGCTTCTTAAGGATAAAGATATGAATTTTATGTGTTTATGTTAATGAGGATATTGTTAAACTAACAAATTAGTCTGTGTTTTCAGCATGGTTAAACTAAATTAGCCAGTTCCATGTTGAGATTGCTCTGACTTTTTTATACTTATTTGGGTTAAAGAAGAATTATTTAGACTTGTATTGCAAGTAATAGTTCAGTAAAAATGTTTTCTCCAGCCTAAACATCCCCAGCTCCTTCAACCTTTCCTCATAGGACGTGGTCTCCAGACCCCTCACCATCTTCGTCACCCTCCTCTGGACCTGTTCCAGCTTGTCTATATCCTTCTTAAAATGTGCTGCCCAAAACCGAACACAAGACTCCAGGTGAGGTCTTACCAGGGCAAAATGGCCAAACTGCGGCTCAGGAGCCACATGTGGCTCTTTCACACATATTGTTTGGTTCTTGAAGCCTCCCCCCCATCAGTCAGCTTCTCCAAGTCAAGCCAGCCAGTGGCTTGGAGAATGCATTTCAAGTTATAGTTGCTTTCTTTCCATCTCTCCTTCCCTCCCTCCTCCCCACATCTACTTGCCTACCTGACTTGTTTATTTCCTTCCAGCTCTAAAACATCTGACGTTCATGTCTTGTGGCTCTCAAATATCTGATGTTTATTCTATGTGGCTCTTACATTAAGCAAGTTTGGTCACCCCCGGGCTAGTGTTTTGGTTGAAGTACCTCTTCATGCTATTCCATTTTTAAAATTCTGTTGCCACTGGGGCTGATTCCGCACTCACCTTGGTCCGGGGCAGGCTTCTGTTTCCGCGCGGAGCAAGCTGGCGATTTCACACCAGTTACTCTGCACTGCCATTTTGCTTGGGGCAAACCCATGATTTGCCCCGTCGCAGTGTAAACCTGAAAAAACAGGTTTACATTCCAGGGGGCAAATCGTAGGTTTGCCCCACGCAAAATGGCAGTGCGGAGCAACTGGTGCAAAATCGCCAACTTGCTCCGTGAGGAAACGGGAGCCTGCCCCAGACCAAGGTGAGTGTGGAATCAGCCTGGATGTTAAATGCTACAAACATTCTGAAAGAACTTTACATATGAATAAATGTCAGAGATTTGTGTCCTTTGGGCTGACAATGAACAGCCCAGGATTTTCGTGTTTGCAAGAACTTTGCTGTCTCCCAAGGGCTACCCACAGCCCTCAGTTACCGTGTTTTGCTGTGACGTATCTCAGTATAGCAAATTGCTGAGTGAAGAATCAGCCGCCATTGGGATGCTAAACAAAGAGTACAATATGCTTATCTTTTAAGAACTACAAACAGGTGCTCTGAGCCAAGCCTTTTCTCCTGCAAGGGGTTAATGTATCTGTTGTTATGTTAATTGTTCCTATTCATCCTTTGATAAGTCTTTTCAGGGTAAGCTGGGATAATTGCATGTAATTTACCACATGACAATGAAACAACAACAAAACTACTCCTTAGGTTACAAAGGAAAAGACATGCGTATCAATGCATTTGTTTAAGTAGTTAGACAACATGGTATACAGCACTATTGTGTAATGTAGCAGCTGTTCTAGGGAATATTGCAGCGTCCCGTGCTCTGTCATAGGCATACAGGAGTAGTATTCTTTGGCTCAGTCCAGAGAAGGAAAGTCACATGCAGGAGCAGCTTTTGGCACAGAGTCAAAACGTATGCACATCTGGATGCAAACCATCATGTTCAAAGAGACCCATTTCCCACGGCTCCACTCCCAAATCTCCAGGGATCCTCCAGCCTTGAGCTGGCAACCTCAGCAGAGAATGCACCTCGAAGAAGAAGAAGAAGAAGAAGAAGAAGAAGAAGAAGAAGAAGAATTGCAGATTTATACCCTGCCCTTCTCTCTGAATCAGAGACTCAGAGTGGCTTACAATTTCCTATATCTTCTCCCTCCACGACAGACACCCTGTGAGGTGGATGGACTGAGAGAGTTCTCCCAGAAGCTGCCCTTTCAAGGACAACTCCTGCGAGAGCTATGGCTAACCCAAGGCCATTCCAGCAGCTATAAGTGGAGAAGTGGGGAAATCAAACCTGGTTCTCCCAGATAAGAGTCCACACACTTAACCACTACACCAAACTGAAGCTGGGAGATCTGTTGTGATTCCAGGAGATCTCCAGCACCCCTCTGGACACTGGGAACCCTAGAAGGAGAGAAGGAAGCAAGAAAAGGGGAGAGGCTATAGGAGCTTTCAGAAAAGGCAAAGAGGAAATAGTGGGGGAGGGGGAAGTGAGATGTCTCCTGCAAGTCCTTGTGTGTTCCCACCTCTGTGTGTGTGTGTGCATACTTGTATATATAAAAAGTAACATCACAGCAAAAGAACACTTTTACAATATTTCAATAAAAATATACACAACTTTATCAGTTCCGCAGGGCCTGCAAGACCACCCTTTTCAAGCTGGCGTTCACGGACTGCTGATTTATAGTTGTTTAATAAAGGAATCCGCCAATATGGTTCTGTTTAAGGACCCTTGGTATTATATAAACTGACAGAAATAGCATCAGGAACATCATTCTTACTGTCAAATTAAGTTAAGTTTAATTATGTACTGACTGTTTTTTAAATAATGTTAATTTAAAGTTTTATATTTATTGTATTGTATGCCTATGAATGTTGTTAGCCGCCCTGAGCCTGCTCTGGCGGGGGAGGGCGGGATATAAATAAAATTTTATTTATTATTATTATTATAAAGATAGAATTATCCTTGATATTAGTTTAGCTAATATTCCAATGTTTAATAAACCATTTCCAATTTTCTTTAGAGCTTCCATTCTTTTTTGTTCGTTTATGTGAATTTGTGATACTGTCACCACCACCCATTATATCCTAGTACACCCCTCCTTGATTTTAGGAACTTCAACAGACTTCTGGAATGTAGCATACGGCACTTATATTATCATAGATTCTTTGTGGGAGGTTTTGTACAGTCCCTTTCAAATCAGAGTTTTTAAAGAATTCATAGCTAAATTAGAGCACAGTATTAAAGAAATCTGATTCCCATAAGACTTACCTTCAACGCAGCCCTGGCAGCTGGGGAAAATAGCTGTTTATCCAGTTCTTGGATTCAGCCTTAGTGGGAGAGGAGAGGCGATCGGGGTGGCAGATCAGGGGGCTCTTAAGCACTCCCCTGCAGTGGCGGACTAGGTCGAAAAATATTGGTTGCCAGGAGACATAGGGGGCCCACCCACAGTTCTAAGGCTATCATTTAATTGTAAGAAATAAAGTAAGTTTAAAAAAAAAACGTAAGTGGGAAAAAGATACAATTAAAACCTTTGCAGAATATATATATATATATATATATATATATATATATATATATATATATATATATATATATATATATATATATATATATATATATATATATATATATATATATATATATATATATTAGTAATTGCAGTGTACATATATTGCACATATTACTGGCAGTATGCAGTAGATCCTAAATGTAAATACATTTAGGCATTTCTGCATTTTTTTTCCAGGGGAGCAGATCAGCTGTAAAAGTGGGAGATCCCCAGGCCCCACCTGGAGGCTGGCAACCCTAAATGCAACCTAAATTGTAGTTGCATTATAGTAATAATACTAGAACTTTTAATATATTTTCAGGTCCTTAACATTTTTAACATTGTCTAATGTTTAAGGGGGCCCACTTAAACATAAGAACATAAGAGAAGCCATGTTGGATCAGGCCAATGGCCCATCCAGTCCAACACTCTGTCTCACACAGTGGCCAAAATACACACACACACACTGTGGCTAATAGCCACTGATGGATCTCTGCTCCATATTTCTATCCAATCCCTTCTTGAAGCTGGCTATGCTTGTAGCCTCCACCACCTCCTGTAGCAGTGAATTTCACATGTTAATCACACTTTGGGTGAAGAAGGACTTCCTTGTACTTCCTTGCACCTTGCCATTGGGCAAGCTGACACACTGACCAGTCTGCCACTGCTCCTCTGCTGGGCCTGTGCTCCGTTGCTCTCACTTTCTTTTCTCCTGGGTGTAGCCACTCAAATCTCCCTAGAGGTTGTGGAGGGTTGGGCTTTGGCATAGGCAAAGGAAGGGGGTCCCTGTGAGCACACAGCAGCTCCTTTCCATTGTTCAGCCCCAGTGCGTATGTTGCATTGTTCAGCCCCAGTGCAGCCCCATATGTTGCACCTTGAAGCAGGGGATGAGAAAGGCTGTGTCTCGGGACTTCCGGGGATCGGAAATGGCGAGCTGAAGTGCCTTCCTTAACGAGGGCAGGCTGGCACATCTATTCAGGGTAGTAAAAGGCAAATCAATGCCTTCTGCCTACTTTTCTCAGTTAGAGAAAAGTCTTTTCTCTAACTGAGTTAGAGAAAAGTCCAAGACTAGCATAGAAGCTTTTAGAAGATTTACCTTGGCTGAAAAAAAGTCCTGGAGGGGGCTCTTTTGAAGCTTTGAGGGGTCTTCAGAGATAAGCTGCTTTTCCAGCGTCTGCAGAAGTGTCCAGAGTCATCTATTTGGCATAAGCTCAGCAGGATCCGAACCCTCTTTGACAACTATAAACATCGAAACTTCAAAAGACTGATGCAGATCGGAGTAAGCTACAAAACGAAGGTGCTGTTTACTATCTATTCACGCCGGAGCTGATTAAAGCTGATTAAAAGGAAGAAAAAGGTGGGAGTTGTAAAGACTGTAAGTTTAAAAGAAGGAGAACAGAAAGGGTGAAATGTGAACTTTGTAAATTTGGAAGAGAGAGTGGAAATGAGAAAGGAATTTTTTGTTTAGTCTGTCGGTGGTTACTGAAGCTGTGCCAGATCCACGGAGCTGCAAAACACCCAATTATCACAGGAAGTACGTCAGACATCGTGAGAACTTCTTACCAGTGAAACAGGAGTTGGTGGCCAGATAAGCAGGAAGTACTGGAGGAAGAAGAAGGGAACTATAGACTCTAAAAAAAACCTACTCTAGGATTTAATACCATAAAGAAACATCGGTGGACATTGCTGGGAGGACTAAATTTCAATTAAGTTTTTAAAGTGATAGGAGCATTACAAATAGTAGGAACTGGTGGAGTGGACATTCTAAAACATTGCAAGTTAGACTGTGGCAGAGAGAGCTGGAAATACTCGAAGGAGAAGAAGTAATTTTTTTAAAGGGAAGTAAAAGTCACAATTGCCTTTGGGGGGAGAATAAAAAATTTAAAAATTAATATCTGAGCCTGGAAGGCTTGTAGAATGGTGAAACTGGGCTTATTGTGAAGAGTACGTTCTATTGTATTGAGTTTGATGGTTCAGGACTAAATTGGGGCAATAAAATTTTTTTTGAGTTTTTTTTCATGTCAGAGTCAAGATTAACCCATGCTGCTTCAACAGAGAAAATGCAGGCACAATTAGAGGCGATGGAAGCCAGGCGAATGAAGGTGATTAATGCTTCTAAAAAAGAAATAAGGAAAGATGTTGAGGATGCTAAACAAGAATTAAAAAAAGAAATGGAGAGTATTAGAAATGAGACTGTGGCAATAACAAAAACTGTGCATGACGTGGAGGAGAAAGCGAAAATACATGATTCCACCTTGCTAAAACTACAAGAAAAGGTGATTATGCATGACTGCAGATTGATGCAGACACAGATTCGTTTGAGAGGTGTACCTGAAGATGAAGAAAACGACCTAAAAGGATATAGGATAAGAATAATTGCAGAATTCTTGGAGGAGGATCCCGAAGAAAATAGAACTATGTATGACTCTATGTATAGAGTAAATTCGCTCTATGCAAAAAAGAATAATCTGCCAAGAGATGTGGTTATAAGGTTCAATACAAGAGAAATGGTGGGGAGGATTTTGAATAAGAGGAAAAAATTTGATTGTAGGATGCAGCAGAGTCAGACTGATGAAAGACAAGTTCTGATTGCAAGGAAGGAATACAAAAAATTAACAGAAAAACTGTGTGACAAGGGAATGAGATATAGATGGATAATACCTGAAGGCTTGAGCTTTGAACTTCAAGGGAAAAGATTCACAATTACAAGTACAGAAGAACTGCATAAATTTTGTAGAGAGAATAAGGAATTTGCACCATGATGGATTATAAATTGATTTCTTGGAATGTGAACGGACTAAATTCACCACAAAAAAGAAGGACAACGTTTCATTGGCTTAAAAAACAAAATTGTAACATAATTTGTTTACAAGAAGTGCATACTAGGCAAAAGGATTATAAATTTTTATGGAATAAACAATTGGGACTAGAATTTTGTGCATTGGTTGAGCAGAAGAAGAGAGGTGTAATTTTTTATATTAAACAAGAATTAGAACCGAAATTGGTATTTAAAGACAAAGATGGAAAATATATAGCGGTGGAAATTACATTGAACACTAAAAAAACTTTATTGTTGGGAATATATGCGCCGAATGGGGCTAAAGACATTTTTTTAAAAAAATATTTTACAACATCTTGATGAAGTGACCTATGAGCAAATTTTGATGATGGGGGACTTTAATGGAACAATCCAGAACTCATTAGATAGATCTGGGAAGAAGAACAACAATAAAGAAGGGAAATTGCCAAAATCGTTTTTTGAACTGATAAAACAAGAAAACTTAGAAGATATATGGAGGAAGTTCAATCCAGTTGTAAGAGACTATAACTTCTTTTCTGCAAGACACAATACTTTTTCCAGAATTGATATGATATGGGGCACTAAAGACTTAAGCCTTATAACAAAGAAAATAGAGATCTTGCCGAAGGTAGGTGCAGATCACAACCCAATATTGTGGATTACAAAACTGTCTAGAAAACTAAAAAGATGGAGATTAAATGAAGACTTATTACAAAATAAAGAGACAGTGACATCTCTGGAAAATGAAACTAAAGCTTTCTTTCAAATAAATGATAAGGGTGATATAGCTTTCCAGACAGTGTGGGATACGTACAAAGCTGTAATGAGAGGGATACTGATTACACTAAATAATAAGGATAAAAAACAAAAATAAAAGCAGATGTTGGACATTCAAAATGAAATAAAGAAAAAAGAAGGGGAACTGAGGAAAAGACCAGGGAAAAAGAAAATTATAAGAGAGATTGTAATATTACAAGCACAAATGAGACATCTGTTAAACAAGGAGTTGGAATGGAATTTGAAAAAACTACAACAGAAATCCTTTGAAGGTGCGAATAAACCTGGAAAATTTTTAGCTTGGCAACTGAAGAAAAAGAGAAAAAGTAAAATGATTAATAAAATTGTAGCAGAAGGAGGAGAGAAAGTAGATCAAGAAGGAATAAAGAGAGAATTTTTCAAATATTATGCCAAACTATTTAAGGGTGTGAATGTAGATAAAGGAAAGATGGAAGCATATTTGCAAAAGGTCAAAATAGCACTCTTAACGGAATATATGAAGAAAATTTTGAATGATCCAATTGAACAGATAGAAATAGAGGCAGCGATTAATGCAATGAAAATTTGGAAAGCACCGGGGCCAGATGGATATACAGCAAAAAAATTTAAAACCTTTAAAACAGGATTTAAAACAGGACTTCAAAAATTGATGAATGATAAGAACGGAAGAGAAAATACCAAATACATGGAAGGAAGCTGTGATTTCGTTGATTCCTAAAGAAGACAGAGATGTCACGAACGTAAAGAATTATAGACCAATTTCATTACTAAATAATGATTATAAGATATATACAAGAATTTTAGTAGAAAGACTTAAACAATATTTGATCAACTTTATAAAAGAAGACCAAACAGGATTTCTTCCTAAAAGGCAAATTAGAGACAATATTAGAACTGTTGTAAATGTTGTAGAATATTATGAGAGATGTCCAGAGAAAGAAGTTGCATTATTCTTTGTGGATGCAGAGAAAGCCTTTGATAATTTGAACTGGAACTTTATGTTTGCAGTAATGGAGAAAATAAAATTAGGGGAAGATTTCATAAGAATGATAAAAGCAATATATACTGAGCAATGTGCGAGATTATGTGTAAATGCAGATCTTACAGATGAAATGACAATTAGCAAAGGTACAAGACAAGGATGCCCGTTGTCGCCATTGCTGTTTATAATGACTTGAAATTCTTTTGATGCAAATACAAGATGATAAAAAGATAGAAGGACTGAGAGTTAAAGGACTTTCTTATAAATACAGAGCATTTGCAGATGATATTATGTTTATAAATGAAAATCCTTTGCAAGTAACACCTTTGTTGCTAGATAAAATACAAGAATATGGAGAACTGGCGGGACTTTATATTAATAAAGAGAAATCAAAGCTTCTATGTAAAAATATGCCAGTGAACAAACAAAAGGAGCTGCAGAAATTAACTAGATGTGAAGTAACCCCTAAAGTAAAATATTTGGGGATGGAAATTACAATGACAAATATTGATCTGTTCAAAAATAATTATGAGAAGCTGTGGCGTAAAATGGATGAGGACATGATAAAATGGAATAAACTTAATTTGTCATTGCTTGGAAGAATAGCTGCAATTAAGATGAATATTTTGCCGAGAATAATATACTTGTTTCAAACTATTCCGATTGTGAAGGACAGTAAACAATTTAGTAAATGGCAAAGGAAGATTTCTGAATTTGTATGGGCTGGGAAGAAACCAAGGATCAAAATGAAAGTATTAACGGATGCTAAAG
The DNA here is from genome assembly GCF_032191835.1 of Heteronotia binoei. NCBI lineage: Eukaryota > Metazoa > Chordata > Lepidosauria > Squamata > Gekkonidae > Heteronotia > Heteronotia binoei. Next base: position 20,354,060 of record NC_083225.1, read on the forward strand.
AAAGAGGTGGTTTTCAACTACCAGGCTTAAGGCTGTATCATGATGCAGTTTGCTTCGTGTGAATAAAAGATTGGATGACGCTGTTGAATAAAAAACTTATAACGTTAGAAAGTTATGGAAATAAATTTGGCTGGCATGCGTATATGTATTATGAGAAGAAAAAGTTGGATGGTCTTTTTTCTCACCATTACATAAGGAACAATTTGTTAAATACTTGGGTGAAATATAAGAGATATGGTGATGAAAGAAAGCCATTATGGATAGTACCAGCAGAAGTGATAAAAATAACAGTTGAAACGGATGAAGGAAAGCGGCTGTCATACAATCAACTATTGAAAATACAAAGTGGCAAAATAGAATTAAAAACTGCTGAAGAGCTGAATAATAAATACAATTGGTTCCAGATGCAGCAAATAAAAAGTTTGGTGGAAAATGATATTAAAACTGTAGGAATTAGACGAGAACGAACTGAAATGGAGAATGTCTTGCTTGGAGATAACGAAAAATTAATCTCAAAAGTATATAAATTATTGTTAAAATGGTCTACAGAAGATGAAGTAGTGAAGTCTCAAATGATTAAATGGGCAGTTAATGTAAATAGAGAAATACAGATGGATACTAGGGAGTATTTATGGAAAAACTCTATGAAAATTTCAACACATGTCAGAGTATAAAAGAAAATTGTTACAAGATGATGTACAGGTGGTATATGACTCCTAAAAAATTGGCAAAGATGAACAATAAGATGTCAGATAGATGTTGGAAATGTAAAAAACATGAAGGTTCTTTTTACCATATGTGGTGGACTTGTGAAAGAGAAAAACAGTATTGGCAGATGATTCAACAAGAAATTTCTAGGATCTTGGGGTACAAATTCAATAAAGTGCCAGAGATTTTTCTCTTGGGATTACAAATGGAAAAATTTCCAAAAGAAGATAGAACTATAATATGGTATATGCTCTCAGCTGCTAGAACATTGTATGCGCAGTTGTGGAAGCAAGAAAAAATACCAGAAAAATGGGATTGGATAGTTAAAGTTATGACATGGAGTGAAATGGACAAATTAACAAGAACTTTAAGAGACTATGATTTGGAGATTTTTAAGATGGAGTGGAAAAAATTTAGAAGATATGCAGAAAAAGAGTGGAAAGTAAAAGGACATTGGACAATTTTTGATAATGATTAAGTATTAGAAGAAAGAAGAATATTAATTTTTGGTTTTAGTAGTTAAGATATCTTTAAATGTTAGTAGTTTTTGATAATGATTAAGATTAAGTTTTAGAAGAAGATAGAGTATAAATATTGGTTCTTGATTAGAATAGAGTACCTTTAAATATTATTATTTTGAATTATTATCATCAGCGGGAGCCAAGTAACGGGGGGATGGTAATTAGAAAGTAACATAGGGGATGGTGATGAAAAATGATTAAGGATGTAGAAATAGAAATTGTTACCTTATGTTACCAATGTTTATAAAGACTGGGGGGGGGGGAGACGGGAGGGAAAAGAGTAATGTATGGGGAAGGCATTCAGTGATTATTAATATTTTATTAGTATTAGATATAACTGCCATATATTACCAATAAAAATTGTTTTAACCACAAGAAAGGCTGTGTCTCCCCACTGACCTAATGCCTTGCACAAAAGGCAGGAGTTGAGCAATCCATGCACTGGAAGAGTCCTCCAGCAGGTTAAATGGCCTGCTTTCAAGGTAAAGGGGAAAGCAAGAAGGAGACACAATGATACTGAAGCAAGTGGCTTACTATCACATGGCTCTTTCTCTCGTTTGTGCAGATATGCATCGCAGTTATCTGTGCCAACACATGCCTACGTTTTGCTATTAAAATATTTTCAAATTAAAGTTCTTTTGGGTGGACCAAATATATAGACAAAGGAAGTCCAGGCCACAGACGTCTTATTGGAGCTGTTCCAATGCAATTGTGTCGCTCTTGGCCCTTGATGCTTCTGAGCGCTTGCTATTCCAGGGAAGGAGACAGAGTTCTCACAGTACGTCAGATCAATGATCTGTGTAATGTGGTGTTCTGTATTTGACAGCAATCAAATGAAAGGGCATGCGAAAAGGCTCAGCATTATTGAAGTTTGCTGTCTATAGAATGCTGAAGCAATTATGAATAAAAGGCGGCTGCAGGAAGTCTCTAAGTGCCGATGGTCTTCCCGATCCAGACGGAAACATTCCCTTCTTATACTGCGATTATGTTACATCAGGGCACATCTATATCTAATAGATCTGTTTTCTGAGTCAAATTTGTAAACTATCAAAAGTTGTTTACTTCGTGCACCCTGCCTAATCCTAAATCTTGGACCCAAGCAGATTTCAAATATCACCAGTTTGTGGTGACAAGAGAGGAAGTCCTACGCCTGATGAACAAATTAAAACTGACCAATCCCCAGGCCCAGATGGCATCCTTCCAAGAGTTCTGAAAGAACTCAAATGTGAATCTGTGGGTCTCCTGACAAAAATATACAATTTATCACTAAAGTCTGCCTCCATTCCTGAGGACTGGAAGGTAGCTAATGTAACCCCATCTTTTAAAAAGGTTCCAGACAAGATCCAGGAAATTACAGGCCGGTCAGTCTGTGGTGGATTTTGTTATTAAAGAGAGAATGAGTAGGCACATTGATGAACAAAAGCTATTGAAGGAGAACAAGCATGGGTTCTGTAAGGGAAGATCTTGTCTCACTATACATTTTATTCCTATTATGCCATTAAAGGTGACTGACTGAGAGTGGGTCTGGTGCTTTTTAACTTGTTCATTAACGATTTAGAGTTGGGAGTAAGCAGTGAAGTGGCTAAGTGACACTAAGTTTGCAGATGACACTAAGTTGTTTGGGGCGGCGAGAACCAGGGAGAATTCTGAGGCACTCCAGAGGGATGTGTTGGGTAACAGTGGAAGGGCTTATGGACCTCTTGATGGCACCTGGTTTTTTTGGCCACTGTGTGATGTACTTGATGGGCCATTGGTCTGATCCAACTTGGCTTCTTTTATGTTCTTATGTTCTCTGTGTTCTTTTTTGCTTGGGGCGGGAGGCAGAGTGGAAGGGCTTCTGGAGTTCTGGCCCCACTGGTGGACCTCTTGATGGCACCTGAGTTTTGGCCACTGTGTGACACAGAGTGTTGGACTGAAGGGGCCACTGACCAGACCCAACATGGCTCCTCTTATGTTCTTATGTGACACAGAGTGTTGGACTGGATGAGCCATTGTCCTGATCCAACATGGCTACTCTTAAATCCTTATGTGCACCAGTGTGTCTAGTCCACGTGTTGTGTGATGGCTGTACAGCCAGGGACTCTGCGCTGGGCCTGGTGATTGCCATAAAGCCCAGAAGCTGTGCTGGGCATATTGTTACCAGCAGTGCAGCTTGGCAGTTGCCCTAGGCCCACTGGTGGCAGAGCAGTTGTGCTGGGTTTGACCCAGTGAGAAAGCAGAGGGAAGGAAATCCCACCACAAGTATCTCAGGCCTACACTTGCTATTGCATATTACCATGCCAGCCTACAGCCAAATGAAGAATTGTGGATGATAGAAGGTGGATTTGTACTGTGATGTAGGCATATTTCCAGGATGGAAAACCACTGCCTTCCCAAGATTGCCCTGTATGGCGAACTTTCCACCGGCCATCGAAATAGAAGGGCACCAAAGAAGAGGTACAAGGACTCCTTGAAGAAATCCCTTGGTACCTGTCGTATCAACCATCACCAGTGGTCTGACCTAGCCTCAGGTCGCAAAGCATGGAGGTACACCATCCACCAGGCTGTCTCTTCCTTTGAGAATGCACGCATAGCTGGTGTTGAGGACAAAAGGAGATTGAGGAAGAATCGCACTGCTACAGCACCAACCCCAAATCAGACTTTTCCCTGCAGCCACTGTGGCCGGACCTGCCTGTCCCGCATTGGTCTTGTCAGCCAGCAGCGAGCCTGCAGCAGACGTGGACTATTGCACCTTTCTTAAATCTTCGTTCGTGAAATCAAGCCGAGAGAGAGAGAGGCTGTGTTCATCTGTGTTCCTCCTCCCATTGGCAGCAGGAAGCTCTTCAGTCAAAGGAATTTGAGTTTTGCCACAGGAAGGATCTATGAAGACATGCCAATGAGTGATTTCTAGGGGAGGAGGCCCCTCTCTCTAAAGGGGCTCCTTAGGAATTCAGACCCCTAGTAATTTTGAGCAAACCATCCAAAAGGGCAGATGTGTACCTTTAAAAAAGGTGTTGACAGTGTCAGCCCTAGGGCACATGGCTTCCCAGGCAGGCTCCCTGTCTGGAGCTCCCCCACTGTCGCCACCTCCCTTCCTCCACTGCACTGCGCTATGTAGCGCACGAGCCCCCCCCAAAGCTTGCCGTGACGACGCTGGGCCCTACTGGCTTCAAGGCAGCAGTGCATTTTTTGAAGCCAGCACGGGATGAGGCTTCTCCCCCCTCCTTTCCAGAACTGGAAGTGAGGGGGGGGGGGGTGAAGCCTCTTCCAGTGCTGGCTTCAAAAACGCATGGCAGCCTCGAAGCCAGTAGGGCCCAGCCTCATCGCAGTGAGGGGGGGCAGCGCAGTGGAAGGGAGGAGGCTGGCAGCGGGGGTGGCGGGGGGAGAGGCAAACTAGGCGGTTGTCTTGGGCACCGGGGGGGGGAGCCCAATTTGTTGCCCCCCTTCCGGTGCCCTAGGCAACCGCCTACTTTGCCTAGTGGGCGACCCGGCCCTGGGTGTTGAATACATTTAATTCCTATCTCGAAGAGAACAGAGCTGAGCTGAAAGCACAAATATTTTCTAGAATGAAGTAACAATCGGTACAGGATGAAAAGGCGCAGAACTGCAGGAAAATTAATGATCTGGGGCTGCTTTTTAAATGACAAATCAACATCTACATTAAGAAACTAATGTCTGTTTGTGTGTCTGTTAGTGGCAGGCCAACAGGTGTAAAACATAAGAAAATTTAGCAAGGAGTTTCAAAACTAGTTACTGGCTTCTGGATGATCATGGAAGTTCCAGCGCCAAGATGACTGGAATTGGAATATCATGGCCCAGATTATCTCTAGAACATCCCCCTCCTATTTTCAACAGAAGTTTTGTCAGGGCAGCAAACCACCATCTCCAAGTTCTGTTTGGCTGAAGGTCTCTTTATTAACAGTATCTGTAGGGCTGGTAACTTGGCTATTGGACAAAAGAATAACCATACTTAACGAAGCTGTTTCTTCAGGTTCTGCAGATTCCCCCTGCAGGCTGCTAGAAGGGAGACTGAGAAGCACCGAGTCCCACCTGCTCTGAGGCCTACTGGGACAGCTGTAAGGTTTTGCCAGTGGCTGACCCAAAGTATCCGAGCACATAGAACTATGGTCAAGGTTTATTGGAAATCAGATACATAGCAATGACCCTCTGCTGGAAGGCCATTGCCAAGAATGGTTTGAATACAAACAATAGGGATTATTATAGGAACCAAAAAAAAGTGCACAAAATTAAGCTTCCCCCAGTGTCCATTATTGTCCTCAGGCTCTGATGGAAATACGAGACATCTTCCCTGGGTCTTCAAGGCATTCCCCCATTGCTATTCTAAGTCGTTGCCGTAACTACCAGCTAAGCCAGCTCCCCACGATAACCACCCTCCTGCGTAGCTTGGAAAATATGAGTACAAGCCAGTACACAAGGCAGACACAATAACACCTGTTGGATAGATTTGTGGATACGTGAAAAAGATGGCATATTGTCCAGGAACCTGACAATAGCCTCTTCAGGAGGCAGTACCCAACAGGAAGCTTTGGGGAGGGGCTGTGCTTTGTTGGCAGATAGGGCTGCCAGACCCCCAGTCTAAGCACCACAGACACCTCTCGCGGTGCAAAAATTCAAAAGCGACTAGGCCAATGTATATCAACACTCTACATTCAGTATAAATTCAAAATTCAATATAAATAGAGTGTCCATAAGAATAAAGAGAAATCATACAAAAACATCATCATCATCCACGACTTCATTCCTACGGACTGAAAGAAAGTGCCTTGTCGTGGGTGATGCTGTTTTTGTATGATTTCTCATTATTTGTATGGACACGCTATTTATATTGAATTTTGAATTGATGCTGAATATAGAGTGTTGATATACATTGGCCTAGTCGCTTTTGAATTTTTGCATGGAGAGAGGTTTCTGCGGTGCTTGTACTATTTCCCAGCCTGGGCAGAGCTTCCCTGGATTTTCAGGGCTTCAGTTGGCTGCCGGGGAAAAACTCGCCTCCAAAGAGCTTCCACACTTGGCAATGCTGCCGATGCAACGGCATCACACAGAAGTGACGTCATCATGTTGGGGACATCACAAAGTGACACTCTAGCATTCTGGACAGGTTAAAAAAAATGAATATATAATAATAAATAAATAGCCTCCGTTACCATAGAGTTTTGTCCCAAATGAACATATACGAACATATGAAGCTGCCTTATACTGAATCAAACCCTCGGTCCATCAAAGTATTGTCTACTCAGACTGGCAGCGGCTCTCCAGGATCTCTCAAGCGAAGGTTTTTCACGCCTACTTGCCTGGACCCTTTTTTAGTGGAGATGCCAGGGATTGAACCCTGGGACCTTCTGCTTACCACCAAGCAGATGCTCTACCATTGAGCCACTGTCCCTGATGGTTGGTCCCCATGCTAGATGGTTGCTGTGCGATGTCAGCAGCATGACATAACTTCCATGTGATGTCATTGTTTCAGCAATGTTGCACATGGCGACATCACCTCCACCCACCCCATTTTTGGAAAGCTACCCCTCATCCTTGGCCAGCAGCATAAATTTACCTGGCAACTGGCAGAGCATCTGCTCGGCATGCAGATGGCCCCAGGTTCAGTTCCCGGCATCTCCAGTTAAAAGCGTCTGGGCAGTAAGTGCTGTGAAAGGCCTCCTCCTCTGTCTGACACCCTGGAGAGCTGTTGCTGGTCTGAGTAGACAAGACTGACTTCATGGACTGAGGGTCTGGTTCAGTAGAAGGCAGCTTCTTGTGTATCTTTGTACTTGGAATATAGTTTTCAGCGGCCTTCCCCATCCTTTAAGTCTGGTGCGGTTTTTTGTAAAGGTTTGTTTTATGGTTATTTAAAATGTACACTGGATACATTAGAATCGGCCTAGTACTGGGGTGGCCAAACTGTGGCTCGGGAGCCACATGTGGCTCTTCCACACATATCGTGTGGCTCTTGAATCCCCATTGCCCCATCGGCCAGGTTGGAGAAGGCATTTCTCTCTTTTAACCATTTCTCCAAGCTAAGCCATCTGGCGGCTTAGGGAATGCATTTAAAGTTGCTTTATTTCCACCTCTACCTCCCTCCCTCCCTTCTCTCAAACATGTGCCGTTCATGTCTTGTGGCTCTCAAACATCTGACATATATTCTGTGTGGCTCCTACATTAAACAAGTTTGGCCACCTGTGGTCTAGTATAACAAACAGATTTTGGCATGTACTGAATATTTTTAGAATAATATTCTAAATATTTAATTTAAACCCCACTCTGTTTTTAACTCATTTTCTCCCCTTTGTTTTATAAAGCCAAGGGCTTTTTCTTGAGAGAGTCAGTTTAGTGTAGTGGTTAAGTGTGCAGACTCTTATCTGGGAGAACCAGGTTTGATTCCCCACTCCTCCACTTGCACCTGCTGGAATGGCCTTGGGTCAGCCAGAGCTCTGGCAGAGGTTGTCCTTGAAAGGCAGCTGCTGTGAGAGCCCTCTCAGCCCCACCCACCTCACAGGGTGTCTGTTGTGGGGGAGGAAGGTAAAGGAGATTGTGAGCCGCTCTGAGACTCTTCGGAGTGGAGGGCGGGATATAAATCCAATATCTTCATCTACCTCACAGGGTGTCTGTTGTGGGGGAGGGAGATAAAGGGGATTGTGAGCCGCTCTGAGACTCTTGAGTGGAGGGCGGAATATAAATCCAATATCTTCATCTACCTCACAGGGTGTCTGTTGTGGGGGAGGAAGGGAAAGGAGATTGTGAGCCGCTCTGAGACTCTTCGAAGTGGAGGGCGGGATATAAATCCAATATCTTCATCTACCTCACAGGGTGTCTGTTGTGGGGGAGGAAGGGATAGGAGATTGTGAGCCGCTCTGAGACTCTTCGGAGTGGAGGGCGGGATATAAATCCAATATCTTCATCTATCTCACAGAGTGTCTGTTGTGGGGGAGGAAGATAAAAAAGATTGTGAGCCGCTCTGAGACTCTCGAGTGGAGGGTGGAATATAAATCCAATGTCTTCTTCTTCTGCAAGGGCTCCACACAGAGCAATGGAAATATTCTGGCAACTCAGTCATTTGGTGCTGACTTCTTACGCAAAGGAGGGCCAGCTTGTTCGTTGAGATGCTGCATATTCTGCTGCTAAAGAATAAGCACTCAAAAAGCATTTTCTCTCCTAGTTATACTACACCTGCTAGATAATACCTATATATCTTGCATTTCCTCTCAATTCTCGGGATATACTAATTCAAATTGCACACTGCCTATCATTTACTAATCTAGCCATTGTGTAGCTAACACAATAAATATGTCTCCTGTAAAATGCAGTGAAGTAACGAGCAATTTAATGAGTACAGCAAAAAAAGATAGAAAGTGAAAATTAGAAACCATGGAAACTGGCTTACTAATCCCAGCACAATGCCAGTGGGCTAATGAAGACAGACAGAGGAATAAAACGGGAATAAAAAAAAAAAAAGAGACGCACCAAACTCAAGGTGAGGCTCAAACCCCCGAGAGACTAAAAGATTTCAGAGTTTGCCCTGGGCATGAACTTGGCTTCCCCTCTTCCACAGCTCAGTCTTGAGGGCCGCTGTTGTGCCACCGGACCAACAGAGCCATTACTTGTTGGCCCCTTCAGGAGACACTGCAGAAACCCGGGAATTTGGAATACCAGTTTGATATAGAGCCAGTCACATTGGATGACCTCCCTGCTGCTTCATTCTACTTCTGAATTTTAACTTTTGGGAAGAGTGGTCTCCCCTCCCCTCCCTCCCCCGCCCCAATTCCATCATACTGGGATATTCCCATCATACATATTCCATTACTGTGGAATCAACTCCCTGAGGAGGTGAGGGCCCTACGATGTTTAGATGGATTCCGTAGGGCCTGCAAGACCCACCTCTTCAAGATGGCCTTCAACTAGTGGAAAACTAGTGACAAACTAGGTATGCTGCTGGAAATGCTTTTATTCTTGAAATGCTTTTACTCTCGGAAATTTACTGAAACCTGTTTATAACGCCATATTGTTAAGTTAATTTTAATAATTTGTAATTGTTTTAACCATGTTTTATAAGTATAATTGATGTAATGTGTGTTTTCTGTTGTGAGCCGCCCTGAGCCTGCTCCGGCGGGGAGGGCGGGATAGAAATAAAAAATTATTATTATTATTATTATTACTGAGAGGTTGCAGGCACAGCACATGCTTAATTATAGCACCACAATGTTAATTTTAATATAGTTGTTAATGGTTTAATGATGATTTTATTATTGAAATGGTAATTTGTTATGTATGGTTTTATTGTATTTTATATTTGTATGTTGTGAGCCGCCCTGAGCCTGCCTTGGCGGGGAGGGCGGGATATAAATAAAAAGTATTATTATTATTATTATTATATTATTATTATTATTATTTCACTCACTTTCAAAGCCCAAAGCTGGGTAATTGAAGAGCAGTACCTTCAGGGAGCCCAATTGCTCAACTGTCCCAGAGAGAAGACGGGTGTGTGGTACCAGCTGACAATGTTACATGACTGGGTAAAAATGCACTCACTCTGCACACTCATCAGAAGGCACAAGAGGGACCTCTAAGTCACAGACTATCTCTTTTCTGACCCGATAACTCAGCAGATCAGTGACCTGTCACTTGTACGCCCCACCACTGCATCCCCTCAGGCTTGCTTCATCCTCCTCTCATCCCACTGGTGTTGACCAGCCCCCACTGAGGGAGTGGCCATGGGGGGACCCTGACCAGAAGGGAAGGCAGTGAGGGAGCTGCTTCCCCCCTTCTCCTCCTCTCCTGGTGGTCACATGCTCCCATGGCTGGTGTGTGTGAGTAATTAAGTAGGTGGCTGCCTAGGCGCCCTCTCTCCTCATGTGCAGCGTGTGTGCTCCTTGGAGCCTGCCTTCCCCAATGGAAAACAGGCCCCATGGAATGAAGACACTGCCTGGCCAGTTTCACGTTCCCCAGGTGTGTTACAGATGGGGGAAACATGAAAGTGGACAGTGCCTGAACAGTGTGCTCCTCACAGCTCGGCAGGGTTAAATTAACCAATTGTAAAAGTTGAAGAAGAGGCAATTACAGTATCTAAAAATTGGCTCCTGTTGAAGTTGTCTGCTGCCATTCAGCCTTCCTACACTACTTTAATAGAGCCATGGAGTGAGAGCCATAGCTCAGTGTAAGAGCATCTTTCTCACTTGCATAAGGTCTTGTCCCTGGCACCTCCAACTAAAAGGATTAAGTAGGAATGGTCATGGGAAGGTCTTGTCCCTGGAACCTTCAGCTAAAAGGATCAAGTAGAAATGGTCATGTGAAGGTCTTGTCCCTGGCACCTCCAGCTAAAAGGATAAAGTAGAAATGGTCGTGTGAAGGTTTTGTCCCTGGCACCTCCAACTAAAAGGATCAAGTAGGAATGGTCATGTGAAGGTCTTGACTCTGGCACCTCCAGCTAAAACGATCAGGTAGAAATGGTCATGTGAAGGTCTTGTCCCTGGCAAGACCTACAGCTACAAGGATCAGTAGGAATGGTCATGTGAAGGTCTTGTCCCTGGCACCTCCAGCTAAAAGGATCAAGTAGGAATGGTCATGTGAAGGTTTTGTCCCTGGCACCTCCAGCTAAAACGATCAGGTAGAAATGGTCATGTGAAGGTCTTGTCCCTGGCAAGACCTACAGCTACAAGGATCAGTAGGAATGGTCATGTGAAGGTCTTGTCCCTGACACCTCCAGCTAAAAGGATCAAGTAGAAATGGTCATGTGAAGGTCTTGTCCCTGGCACCTCCAGCTAAAAGGATAAAGTAGAAATGGTTGTGTGAAGGTTTTGTCCCTGGCACCTCCAACTAAAAGGATCAAGTAGGAATGGTCATGTGAAGGTCTTGACCCTGGCACCTCCAGCTAAAACGATCAGGTAGAAATGGTCATGTGAAGGTCTTGTCCCTGGCACATCCAGCTAAAACAATCAAGTAGAAATGGCCATGTGAAAGTCTTGTCCCTGGCACCTCCAGCTAAAACGATCAAGTAGGAATGGTCATGTGAAGGTCTTGTCCCTGGCACATCCAGCTAAAACGATCAAGTAGGAATGGTCATGTGAAGGTCTTGTCCCTGGCACATCCAGCTAAAACGATTAAGTAGAAATGGTCATGTGAAGGTCTTGTCCCTGGCACCTCCAGCTAAAACGATCAAGTAGGAATGGTCATGTGAAGGTCTTGTCCCTGGCACATCCAGCTAAAACGATCAAGTAGAAATGGTCATGTGAAGGTCTTGTCCCTGGCACATCCAGCTAAAAGGATCAAGTAGGAATGGTCATGTGAAGGTCTTGTCCCTGGCACCTCCAGCTAAAATGATCAAGTAGGAATGGTCATGTGAAGGTCTTGTCTCTGGCACTTCCAGATAAAATGATCAAGTAGAAATGGTCATGTGAATTTAAAGCATTTAAAAGGTGTGCGATTCCTTTCAATGTGATGGCCAGAACTCCCTTTGGAGTTCAATCATGCTTGTCACATCCTTGGTCCTAGCTCCACCCCCAAAGTCCCCAGATATTTCTTGAGTGAGACCTGGCAACCCTAATGGTATGAGGTAACACAAAGTTCTTATGTGGGCAATATCATTCCAGCATTGGGTTCTTGTAGGACTGAAGTAATTCAAAGATAAGAGAATAGCAGAGTTTATTACTTGGAAAGGAAACAACATCTCAGTTTCGGATTACCAACACACTCTAAGATTAATTGAAAGGGTAAGGCATATGGAACAATGTGAAGGAGTAGTGAAAAATAAATATCCACCTCAAGCAGGTCTCTGGAGAGATGGTATATAAACCATTTCCTAAATGAAATAAATAAATATTTTTTAGGGTTAGGAAAACGGTAGCTCTCCAGATCTTTTTTGCCTACAACTCCCATCAGCCCTAGCCAGCATGGCCAATGGCTGGGGCTGATGGGAACTGTAGGCAAAAAACATCTGGAGAGCTACCATTGGCCACCCCTGGCCTATACCATTGGCTATCTTCCCCCGCAGTGATCTGCCACCTGATTTATCATCTCTGGGCCGCTGATTATATTCTAACCTGCCCAATGAGCCTGCCCGCCTTTGTAATATAGTACTGTATTGTGTTTTAATTGCATTTTATTGATTTTATTGTACTTGACTTGTTTTGATCTGGTTGTAATCCACCCTGAGCCCACTTGGGAAAGGGCAGAATACAAATTTACCAAAATGAATAAATAAATATTTATCTTCATTAGATCCCTCATGGAGCAGGGGGTTGGAATAGATGGTGTGTATGGCACCTTCCAGTTCGTTGATTCTATGGCCGTTTTCGCACTAGCGTTTACTCCAGCGTAGCACCCCATTTACCTCCGGATCTTTTCCTGGTTTTCCCACGTGTTGCTCCGGCGCTGCGGTTTGCTCCGGCGCTGCAGGGGTTTCACGCCGGAGTATCTAGATCCACCTCCTTCCGGAGTTTTTGAAAACCTCCGGATCCACTCCGGATCCACTCCGCGGAGTTTTCTGTGGGAAATCCATCCACGCCGGATCGACTGCTGTGTGGGCGGCACCCTCTCCCTTTCCGTCCTCCCACCCCATCCACCCCCTTGGCCAATCATCAGCCTTTCGCGGCGCTTCCCCAAAGTGCCGGCACGGCCATTTTTTTTTAAACTTCACAGTTTTGCGTAATAGCGATATTTCGAAATTAACAAATAGAAAAAAAAAACCCTCCTGGAATAGCCTCAATTGCCACTTCAATTGGTTTCGTTAGAATTTTTTTTTATTATTATTGACTTTAGTTGCGTTATTTCGCTGTTGCGTTATCTCGATAATGTGAAAACGACCATTGTGGGGGGGGGAATCTAGTGCCGGTGCGGGCCAAA